>NW_026088604.1:0-26084 GCF_022605725.1 Anthonomus grandis grandis | reverse complement strand
AATGATTCAAGTGTTATAGGATTACAGGGTGGTGTGAAGGTGAAAAAGGAAAAAGAAAGAAAAGGGAAGAAAAGGAAAAACATTTTTTTTAAATTCTTGAATAGAGGTATTGTCAAGAAGAAGTAGTACTTTATAAAGTATCATAGAGATATATATTTTCTTTTTCATTTTCTTTTATTATAGTTTGATTTGCTTTAGATAAATTGTTGGAACTTTGATTATGTAATTTTTTTAATGCGAACATCTATTTGTTGAAGTTATTATGAGTGATTAACATAATCGAAAAGTTTTTAAATATTTTGTTTTTTTTTTTAATATTTTTTTTCTTTGATTTTTTTTTACATCTGTTCATGCGCAGTACTGTAGTAAGCGTGTATAATAAGCTTATTTACTGGTATTACCTTTGATTGATTTTTAAGACTTCTTTTGGTTTTTTTATTTATTTATTTATTTATTTATTTTTTTTTTTAAGTACCTGACTATTCTTACTTCTTATTAGTAGGTCTGAATGATAAATATAACTATAGTCTTAACTGCTCTTATACGTAGTGTATTTGCTGTTGGACTTTGTTTCCTTTTTTTTTTATTTTTTTTTTCTTAGGAAAGGGTGGGGGTGTCCTTTGGATACTTAATCATATTTTCCTTTTAATTTTTTTTTTAGATTATTTATTTAATTAACGTTATTAAATTATATATAATATATCTATAAATATATATATATTTTTTGTCCCTCTATTTTGACATTTGAAATGGATGTTAATTATCTAGGTGGTGAGGAACTAAAATATGAGTTACACATTCGAGGTCTCCCATTAACCGGTTCTTTCGCTCAAAAACGGACCAGTCTTCGTGAGTCCTTGCGGTTGGAACGAGAGAAACACATTGATCCTCCTAGTTCCACTGCCTTCGACACAGATAGTGAGCTTTGCCTTTGTCGCAGTAAATTAATATCTATTGAACGGGATATTAAGACTCTCGGAAAGGATTATTGTGATGGAGAATCCAAACGGATTAATACCCTCTTGTTGCATTTGTACCAGCGTATCAATCGAGTCCATGTTGTGTCAGAAGTAGAGTCGGTTTTAAAAAATGAGATTGTAAGTTCATGCACTAAACTTTTTGGTGATCTTAATCTTGCTTCTCAAGGTATCATGCCTTCTTGCTCTTATGCCAACAAACCACCAGCCATTACCGTAACAGGAGCCACTCCATCTCACGAATCCCATGAATCCTTAAATACAGGAGACAACTTAGTAGTTTCAAATGACTTAATTGTTTTGAGTGATGAGGAATCTACACCTGTTGAAGAACTTGAAGCGGAACGTGTTAATTCCAATGTTGCTGCCGCATCGACTTCACAATGCGAGGTTGCAGAGCAGTCGAACAATTTGAATAATTTCCAGTCTGGTACTTCTACGTCCTTTGCACATTCAGCTATTAATAGGGAGTTGCCTCAGATTGAATCTCATAGCGATGCAGTACCCTATGGGACTACTTCCAATCCGTCTTTGACACAACAGTCTAGACCTCCACTCCAGGATTTATTGGAGCTTGCTCAAAGCAGTTGTCCTTATTTTAATCCTCAGCAGAGAACGTCAAGTACATCTGAGTCAAGACCTTCCTATGGTCGTTTCATGCAGCGCGACGGATCCAGAGTCTTTCAGTCTTCCGGAAATGAACTTAATGCAAAGTCCTCAATATCTTCGAATCCTATATCACAACCTCCTGTAAGTCAAATTAACTGTTATCCAGTGAGTTCAGCAAATGAGTCTCAATCAATGAGTCGTCAATCACAAGTTCGTTTTGGACCCCCCGTGGTTCATGCATCTCCTCCAGCAAACTCCACAGCTCATGGAGACAACTTGTCCCAGTCCATACCAATCAACGACTTAGTTCGTCATTTGGAAGAAGTAAATTTTTCTCCGACGGACACATCGAATCGAACTTACGGGCGTGAGCCGAGACAACTATCGCATCCCTCATACCATACACATGATGTGTTTCGATGGAATATTAAGTTTAATGGACAGACTAGTGTTAACGACTTTCTAGAGAGAGTTGAGGAAATACGTTTATCTCGAGGTGTACTTAAGGAGCAGTTACTCCGGTCTGCACCAGAGTTGTTTACTGGCGATGCCCTTCTTTGGTATCGTACCAATAAATTTGCCAGTTGGGATGATTTAGTAACTAAATTGAAAGATTCCTTTCGGCCTTATGACTATGAATATGGTTTGTGGGATGAAATACGTAGGCGCACCCAAGGATCACAAGAACGCGTCCTTACGTTTATTGTCGCAATGGAGAGTCTATTTCGAAAACTTTCAGAAAGTCCCTCCGAATCAGTCAAACTTAATCTTATTCGTCGAAATTTACTTCCTTATATTCAAAGTAGGCTTGCTACCCATGAAATCCATGATCTTCACGAGTTGACTAGGTTAAGTCGAGCAATTGAAGAAACCGAAGCCAGAGTGCAGAGATTTGTCCCACCCCCCACAAACATTAGACAGCTATTAGAACCTGAACTTGCCTACAGAAAACCCAGTCATCACGTAGCGTCAATTGAGTCTTATTCAGAGCCTAGTGATGTTAAGCCGATTATTCCTAATAATCATTCGGCTTATTCAACTTCTATAGATGCAGTTTCTTCTGTTGTAACCTGCTGGAATTGCGGTGACAGCGGACATCGTTTTCGTAAATGTTCTAAGCCCAAAACGTTCTTTTGTTTCCGATGCGGAAAGAGAGACGTTAGTGCAAAGACTTGTCCAACATGCTCAAAAAACGAGGCATCGGCAAGAGCATAGGCCGTCCCTCTTGCCTATCTTTTGAATCGCAATCGGCCATTAGTCTATCCAAACATGTTCGTACTTCTGCCGTCCTTGATTTCGTCTTGGCACATGCCAAAGGTGATGAGCGTCCTTATCTGCACATAGACATTTTTGGAAAATCACTATTAGGTTTACTTGATAGTGGAGCATCTCGAACTATTATTGGTTCTGCCGGATGGTCTGTTTTGTCTACTTATTGCACCCTTAAACAATCTGGGGCCACTGAGTGCACTGTAGCCAATGGACAACAATGTTCAATAAAAGGAATTGTGACCTTACCTATGAGGCTTCGCACTCGCGTAGTCCTTATGGATGTTTTGGTTGTTCCCTCCCTACCCCATTCCTTGATCTTAGGTATTGATTTTTGGACTCGTATGGGGATCATACCTGACCTTAACACTGGGGAATGGCATTTCAAAGATGTTGCTCCATACTACTGTCACGAAACTGCCGCAATTCAATCCGTTGATACTCTGACTCCAACACAAAAAGAAACTCTCGATCGACTTATCGAGGATGTCTTTTCCAACATGAGTTCAACATTGGGTTGTACTAATTTGGTCAAGCTAGAAATCAGGACAAATTCAGCACCTATCAAACAGCGCTATTATCCTCTTTCCCGTGCCCTTCAAAAGGATGTCAATACTGAATTGGAACAAATGATTGCCAATGGTATTGTGGAACCATCTATTTCACCCTGGTCATCTCCAATAGTAATGGTTAAGAAAAAAAACTGGCGAATGGCGTTTTTGTGTCGATTATCGCGCTTTAAATCGTGTGACCATCAAAGACAGTTATCCCATACCTTTTGTTTCTGCCACTTTAGATAAATTAAGAGATGCCAAGTTCCTTAGTACGTTGGATATTAAGTCCGCGTATTGGCAAATACCTATTGCACCAGAATCTCGCCCTCTTACTGCATTTACAGTCCCTACTAGAGGACTTTTCCAATTTACCCGTATGCCCTTTGGGTTGACTAATGCCCCTGCAGTGTGGCAAAGACTGATCGATTCTGTTATTGGTGTTGACTTGGAGCCATACGTCTTCGTCTATCTTGACGACGTAATCATTTCCACCCCGTCGTTCGAGGAACATATTCGTGTTTTACGTGAGGTCATACAGAGGATCGTTAAGGCAGGTCTAACTCTTAACAGAGAGAAGTGTACCTTTTGTAAACCCGAGTTAAAATATTTGGGGTACATTGTTAATTCTTCCGGTCTACTGGTGGACCCCGATAAGATTGAAGCTATTCTGCGTATCCCAACCCCCAAGACTGTTACTGATATTAGAAGAATTGTTGGACTCGCATCTTGGTATCGGAGGTTTGTCCCTAATTTTTCCACGATAGTATCTCCCTTGACCTCATTGACCATGAAGAACGTAAAGTTTGTATGGAGTCCTGAATGTGAAAATGCTTTTAATACTATTAAAGAGAAACTGGTCAGCGCACCGGTTTTATCATGTCCAGATTTCCTGATCTTCCTTTTATTATCCAATGTGACGCTTCCGATTTTGGACTTGGAGCTGTCCTTTATCAGGTTCAAGGTGACGAAGAGCACGCTATTTGTTTCCTAAGTAGGTCTCTTACCAAAAACGAGCGTCGGTATAGCACAACAGAAAAGGAATGTTTGGCTGTCATTTTCGCCATCGAAAAACTCAGACCATATGTGGAAGGTAGCCATTTTACAGTGGTAACTGACCACTATAGTCTGAAGTGGCTTAATTCAATCAAAGATCCTGTTGGTCGCATTGCTCGATGGGCTGTAAGGCTACAACAGTACGATTTTGACATAGTTCATCGTAAGGGTAAAGACAACATCGTCCCCGATGCATTATCTCGTTCGGTACCAGTGGTAGATGAGGTAGCACCTTTGAATGACATGTCAACGAACGATTCTTCTTTCCTGATCGACAAGTGGTATTCCAGCATGCTAAAACGCGTTAAAGAGCAACCATCTAAGTACCCACTATGGTGGATTTCTAATAATAAGCTCTATAAGCGCACTAAGTCAAAATACCCCGCTTTAGATAATCCTGACGATGCTTGGTTGCAGATTGTACCACGAAATCAACGATCTGATGTCATAAAGGCACATCACGATCCTCCCACCTGTGGTCATCTTGGAGTGTTTAAGACTCTTTCCCGTATTTCACAGAAATATTACTGGCCAAATATGAAGTGTGACGTAGCTAGGTATATTGCCCGATGTCACACTTGCTTAAGGACTAAACCTCTTCAAAAAGTCTCTTCTGGCCACCTTCTTAGTCCACAACCAACCCTGACTAGACCTTGGCAAATCCTCAGTGTAGACCTTGTGGGTCCCTTGCCTCGTTCTCGTTCTGGATATTCCTTCGTATTGTCAGTATATGATTTGTTCAGTAAGTATCCTCTCTTCTTTCCTTTACGAGTGGCTACCGCCAGCAGTATATTAAAATGGCTCGAGGACCATGTACTTTTGGTTTACGGAATCCCTGATAGAATCATTGCCGACAATGGACCTCAGTTTCGTAGTGGGGCTTTCCAAAATAAAATGCAAGAGTATGGTATCCAAATACGTTATACTGCTAATTACCACCCGCAGGCTAACCCTGTAGAGCGTGTCCACCGTGTTCTAAAAACCATAATCTCAAGCTATGTTGATGAGGATCATAGGACGTGGGATCTAATTTTGGCTAAGGCAGGTTGTGCAATCCGATCAGCAAGACACGAAGTTACGGGTCTAACCCCAAACTTTGTAATTTTTGGTAGAGAACTTCGATTTCTGTGTCCCACCCCGACTTTAATTTCTCCATCTAACCCTAATGATTCCGATCCAACTTTGCGATCGAAAACATTGGAAAAGGTATTTGTCGATGTTCAGAAAAGACTGAAAAGGGCTTGCGAGCAACGTAGTAGGGGTTATAACTTACGGCATCGCGATGAGCGTTTTCAACTTGGTCAGGAGGTATGGCAGAGAAATTATGTTATCTCTAATGCTGCCAAAAACTTTACTTCAAAGTTCGCGCCTAAATATCTTGGGCCCTACAAGATCAGCAAAATTCTCTCTCCATGGTCCTACGAAGTTTCGGACTTGACAGGCCGCTGTCGTGGAGTTTGGCATGCTAAAGATTTAAAGGCACATCCACCTGATAATAACGTTCAAGATCAAATCTAATGTTAGTATCTAAGTTATAAGCCAGCGTAAATTAATTATTATAATAGATTCGTTTCTTTGTAGTTATTTTGAGGGTTCTTATAATGTTGTATTATATTAAGTATTTTCAAGTTAGGATTTCTTTTATTAGTTATTTAGTTAGATTAGTTTTTCTTTATTAGGGATTGAATTTCCATTGCAAGTTTCAGGTAAACTTCCTTTTCAGGAAGGAGGGGTGTGTTACAGGTTTAATCTCCAACAGATATATTAATTGATTTATTAATTTTTTTTTTTTACCAAGATAAAGTAAATCTCAACCATAGTTTCATAAAATAATTTATTTAAATATCATACATAAATATACATACTACACAGATATGATACCGTTAAGATGGTCCCTCCTAACATACCCGATCTGAAACGCAAGGAAAACCATTATTGGATGAGGAAAGTAAATAATAATATGGGATATTGTTTCATTGTTTTGTTGATTGAATAGAATTGGGAACTGCCATTGATTTTGCATTGATTTTACCTTGCAGGTCAATTTGGCCTATTTTAGATTTTAATGAATACTGAGCACTTATTAACTAATTGTTTATTTTGTTCAAATCATAAGGATCAATAGTGATAAGAATGTTAATGTCAATCTGGTCTGTCAGTTTTTTTTTTGTAAATTATTGTTGCTAAACCATGGCCTCAAAATATAGATTGCTCCATAGTTGCAAATTACTTAAACCAATGTTGGTACCAGATAATACCCAGTAGTTAAACCCAGCATGTCAACACCTAGGTACTTGACAGATAAATGCATTCCTTAAAATTTGGAGGGAACTGACAATCCTATTTTTAATAGATTCATTCTTTATCTGGTTCTAGAGTATGACAGATAGTTTCGCTTAATGCGGATGTGAAAAGGTAGACCCTATCTTAGCCTAATTTTTTTGTAGTTACTAGTATGTGCTAGGATAGCTTAATTGCTGATTTTCTAAGTAGGCCTAAGAGTTTATAGGGCTCCTTGTTTTTGTTGTGTTAAATAAACCCCAGAAAAGGCCACATTCCATCTTCGGTAAGTTAGCACATGTTACATGCCTAAGTCATTTTCCTATTTTTTTCATCTAATTAATTTCTTATTTGCATGCTTTTCGGTTTAACTCAAAAGAACATCAATGCATCCAACTTTTCAGAGAGCAATTTTATAAAATTTAACTTACTTACCCACACAAAAATGCCATAAAATTGACAGCCATGTCGAACCTCATGTGTGGTCCCCATTTTTAGGCCTTCCTGTACCTTCTGCTTATCCTCTGCTTCTGCTTTTGCTGCATTTTTGTTGTTACTGCTTCCACCTCACTTGCTACTCCACGTGTTACCACATCAAGTCGCTTGGATCATCACCTCCGGAACCTGCATTCCTTCCAATCGGCTACACCTAATACCGATTGCCCTCCACTACCTGCTAGACATTCTGGAAGCATCCTAACTGGTCGATCTGCTGCTGCCTCTTTTGACCCAAACGTATAGCTGCCAACAAAGGAGCCCCATTCAGATCAGGTGGGCCCTGCTACCAGTCGGAGAGACTCAGAATTTCAGGTAGCCCCTTTTTCTTTTTGGCTTGGTTCTTCAGGTATTCATTTATCGGTTCGTCGCAATTTATAGATTTTTTTTTTTTTGAATTAATATGTAGAAATGATCGCAGATTTTAAATTCAATTTAGCAAAATTGTTTATATAACCACCATCACTGATTTGGTTTGAAATTGGGAACTGAGTATATACGTATATGCGAGGTATTATCAGATGTACAATTGAATATGTATTAAGTGCTAAATTTTACTTTATTTTCTTTCTCATAATTTTAAATTTCATAATTATAACTTAAGTATTAGAGCATTACTGTCTTTGTATTTATTTTTTTTGAATTGAGCCAATTGAGGTTATAGATTAAATTAGTTGTCAATTATGACATTGATTTATCTTTCAATACTAAAGCTGGGCTTAACGATATAAAGCTGCGTTTTCTTTGCGTGCCCTAATAAAGGCTAATAATCATAACCCTGGAACCCACATTTAGGCATTGTGCGAGAAACAGTGCAATAATAAGTGGTTTAGAATTTACACCGATTTTAATGATTCCACTTTCAATAGCTTCCCCCACCCCTACTATCGTTCGTACGTCAATAATTCATAAACCAAAATTATAGCAAATTATCTAGGCTTACTAAAAATAATATTAAAAGTATAAGTTAATATTTAAGTTTTCAGAGAAAAAGACGTTTCTTTTATTTAATTTTTAGTTGCGCCCTCTTGCGGTGAAATACGGAACTTAAAAATAATTTCCAGAATTTTCTCATAGCCACTTTTATAATAATAAAAAAAAATCCATTGTTGCCAGATGTACAGGTCCTGAGATACAGCCGCTTACTTCGCTTATTTGGCCACCCGGTACATAAGAACTAAAAATAATAAAAACTATTTACCGCCAATAATTGAATCTGATAGTAAGATCTTAATTATCATAACTTTACATAGATGTCTACGTAAGAACCAATGAATCGACAAATTAATTAAGATTCTCCAATGACCGATGGTCAACGCGAATAAAACGTCTTAAGAGTAAATACTTAACTGTTATTAGTCATTAACGCTTTATACATTTCAAAAAGCAAATCTGGTTAAAAACTAGTAGCGTTAAGTATTCATCAAAGATTTTGTAGTTAAGACTAACCATTGCCGCAGTATCTTAATGTTACTTCCATTTTTGTTTTTGGGGATATTAATGATCTCATAAAATTTTTCAGTTCAGTTTTAAACATTTTAGGAGAAACACCCTTTGCACTTCTGTCTAATCTAACTTCTCGCACATATTACTCAGGTTTGTTAATCACAATTAAGTTTTTTTATTCTTAATATATAGTCTATAATTAAATGAACATCGGCACGAACACTGAGAACCATTTTCACTAGTGTTCTGGTCAATGAAGTTAAAAATATCTATTAATTTCATTATTGGTAAGTTTAGTGGCGACAAGTTCTTTCCCCTAGAAAACTAGTTGAAGGTAATTAACACTTTAAGTAAGTTTTCTGAAGGTATCAACAAAATGTCTTAAATTGCTCAATCAGTTAACTAAAATTATTTGTATATCATAATTGACATTGTATTCAAATGCTTACAGCTGTCGATCCTGTATCTTATGTGTCTACTGCAACGAAAAATGTCGAGCGCATTCATGGGACGAGTACCACAAATGGGAATGTAAAGGAATGCAAGCGAATATATGGTATGACCTCGGAATAGCATTTCCAGCATTTAAGGCCGTACTAAAGGGTGTAAAATCAGGATTTAAGTGTATCAAAGGCGGACCTGAGGAAGATCTCAAACGGTTTGGTAGTAAGGAAGATAATTATCCGTATTTTAATAGACTGGTGTCCAATATATATAAAAGTAAAAATGCTGCTCCATATATTGTGGTACATATCGGTGTTATACATAAGTTTTCAAAATGGCTGCAATATTATTATTTTTAGATGGCAGCCATAGTAGTAAACTATCTTAAAAACTACACGAATTTCTTTACGTGGTTTCTCCAGCAAAAGAATTGTCCAAAAAACGAAAGTACTGATTTGATAACGTACGTAGGAGGCCTAATTACGAAACATATTGCTCAATTATCATGCAATTCAAGTATTATAGAGCATTGGAGTTATTCTTCAACTGATTTATTATTTCCTGACATTTTGATCACCATTGCCTGTGGGATGTTCCCTTCTGTTAGTATTATGAATCATTCGTGTAGGCCTAACGTAACAAATTTGTAAGTACATTATATTCTCAAAAAACTTTATAATTATAAACTTTAAAATTTTAATAAAACTTTAAAATAGAGTTTAAATTTAAAAAAACCACATATTGGTACGTACTTTATCAGGTATAACTGAATAATTTATTTTTAATTTAATATTGAAAGTTTTCTCATTCTTAATAGCTTTATTAATAGTTTTTTTAACAAAATTTACTTATAATAATTGATAAAACATAATCTTCATATCTGTAAATGCCTGTTAAACCATACAAATTATTCTTATTTTTGTAAAATGTAGATCTGATATCTCTCCCAATAATTTTTGTAGAAATTCTATTTTCCTTATATTGAAAACAAAAAGTTTAAGACAGCAAAAAAGAAGATTTAAAAAAGTCAACACTATGATTGGAATTTTTATTATTGGAAATTTTAGTTTCATCTGTGATACGCTGGTCGTAAAGGCTCTGGAAGATATTCCAGAAAGGGACGAAGTTTTTAATTGTTACGGAATCGACTATAGGGGCATGAGCAGACATCAAAGGCAAGTGGCATGTAGAAGTCTATATCACTTCGAGTGCAAGTGTGTTATATGCAGTGATCAGTCTAAAGAAGTGGTAAGTGTTTAAAAATTATCTATATTCTAGAAAACTTTTTTTTCTTTAATATGCTGGATTGAAAGAGTTAAAGAGGTTTAATAGATAAGTGATAACGCTATGGTATGTGCCTGGATTTGATTAATTCTTCTACTTTAACGTTTCAGACGTAAAAGATGATTAATGAAAACATAGTTTAATTTCTTTCAATTTTTGATTAATTTTTCACTTCTTCATTTACCACCCTAATTCAAATAATTGAATAAGAAGTATTTTTACGTGACCATGCTTTGTGATTTTATTTAAGGAACTTATATACATACTAAGTGTTGAGCAAGTTGCGGACGCCCTTAATAATTCGTAAATGCGTCCTTTTATCAAATAAAAATTATAGATCTCTTTCAGATATATATTTAACAGATCAAACGAACTTACCTAAGTGAAGCCTTGTCGAAGTAAATAAGTAGAACAGGTAGTATCTCCGATGGCATCGAGTCTCACACAAATTCAAAGCAAATAAAAAACCCTCCCGGTCCTGCATACCTAAATCCATTGCATACCTTCAGAGCTTCTTCAAAGCTACATTGTTGCAACCAAGGGAAATAAATAATAGGGTAGGGAAGGGACTTATTTACTTCGACAAGGCTTCATATAATCCAGATCGAACTTCACTTAGGTAAGTTCGTTTGATCTGTTAATTATATTTTTGCCTTGTCTCGTAAATAAGTAGAACAGGTAGCTATTTAAAGCAAGTTGCAACAATTTTCATTGGAAACATGTCATATTAATAATAATTAAACAACATAACGAACAGAATAACGAGAAAAAATAATATTAGACACACACTTAGAATTGGTACATAAAACATTAATTCTAAGGATGGCAACAACATAATATGATTATACATTTATTTTTCAAGATAACTTATATCTTAATAAAAATGTACCTACTTAATATGACAAATAACAAATCTGGAAAATATTTTCCTATACTAACATTAGAAACAAGAAACTTAAAGATAAAAACTCGTCATAATACTAACAACTAAGAACAGTCGTTGCAAAATTGTCTTTTTGAAGCAAAGGTCTGTTATAATGATTGGCAAAAACAGAGGATTTCTCCGACCAGCCAGCTGCAAGCCGAATAGAGTCATAAGATACTCCCTTTCGCGCAGCTGCAGACGTCGCAGCATGGCGAGTACTATGAGCTGTGAATTGCTTCGTATCCAACCCACTCTTCTTTAGAATCACCTTTAACCATCTAGAAATTGTTTGAGAAGTGACATCTCTATGAGGTTTCTTAACGGTAATAAAAAGATTTTTTGACGTCTGTCTTAAATTCTTGGTTTTATTTAAATACTCAATTAAGGTTCTAGCTGGACAAATTTTCTTATCTTGATTAAGGAAAGGCAAAAGAAGAGTAGTTCGAATGCGACCTTTGGCTGAAGTTTTAAGTTTTTTAGGTATTTTAACCTCAACTTTGTTTTCATCTATAATAATATTTTCAACTTCTATGTTGGCTAAAGTCTGTACTCTTTGACCAGTAGCCAAGGCAATAAGGACTAAATGAATTTAAAGACGTATAAGTAGCTCCATTTTTAAATTGAGTAGTGAAAAATTTTAAAATATCTGGGACAGAGGCTGAATAAACATTAATGTTTCGAGATTTTTTAAATTGCCACCACAGTTTAAGAGCTGAATTATATTGTTGAATTGTAGAGGTAGTAATGGAGGCCAAGCAAATTTCTAAAGCTTCTTCAGGTATTGAACCAGCTCTCAGGGCTTGGAGGATAACACTCCTGCCACCAGGGAAATTTTTCGCCAAAGTGGATGAGGCACGTTCCTAAAAGAAAGTAAACGTTCGTCAGCCTCGAAAACTAAAGGTGTTGATTCTAATAATGATGTAAAAAGTGGGTACCATGGCTGGGATGTCTAGAAGGGCACAACGACAATTCCTCTAGCTTTTTCCTCTTTTATTTTGTGCAAAGCACGAAGAATAACAGAAAATGGTGGAAAAGCATAAAAGAAAAACTTGTTCCGTTTTATCGTAAAGGCGTCCACTGCTATGCATTCTGAACCTCGCAACCATGATAGAAGCTTTTTGCATTTAGCGTTCATTTTTGAAGCAAAGAGATCAACTTCTGGTTTCCCAAAAGTGGATATTATATATTTAAACACCAAGTTGCTTATTTTCCATTCGGTTTCTTTGGATAATTTAAGTCTAGATTGTGCATCTGCTTCAAAATTGTCTTTAGACTTTATATAACTGGCATATAAATAGATATTTTTACCCTCGCACCATTGCCAAATAATACGAGATAATTTATTTAGGGATTGGTGCTGTACACTTCCCATCTTATTAATATAAGCCATGGCAGTTGTATTGTCAACTCGGAATAATATATTGCAATCTGAAGCATTTTCAGCAAAATGTTTAAAAACCAAATAAACATCTTTTAGCTCTAAATAATTTTTATGATAAGTTTTTTCTCTTTCGGTCGAGAAACCATGTTTTCTTTTCCCATTACAATATCCCCCCCAACCAGTATTCGAAGCATCAGAAAAAACTTCCATACAATAAGAATCTTTTTTAATCGCATTATTAGCTGTAGATAAATTTGTTAGCCACCAATTAAAATCTACTTTGAGTATAGAAGATATTTCCATTTTTGCATTAAAATTGCCTGCAGATTTTTTTTTTTTTTACCTTTAAGTTACCAAAAACATAGGTACTTTAAACATTAAATTATGTTGTCACCAAAAACAACAAGTATGTATGTTGCCAAAAACATACAATTTAAAATGTACGAATAATAATATTATTTCCCTTATTCGACAATTTCGAGAATTTGAAAATTTTCGTAGCAATTTTAAAACTTTTAAATTTTTTTCTTTAGGTAGCGAAACAGTCATTGTTGTAGAATTATATAAAAATCCTAAATATCGAACACAAGTTGAGGGACATAATACACTTTTTTTTTTGTAATTAACAATAAAACCCAAGTTTTGTAATAATTTGATAGTCGACATGATATTATTATGGGACTCCTTTTGGGAATTACCAAATAGCAAAAAATCGTCTACAAATAGTACACATGTTTGATTTCTGCTCCTTAAATAGGCTAGTATTGGTTTCATTATCTTGGTGAATACTAAGGGAGCAGAGTTTAAACCAAAGGGTAGACAATTGATTTTTACATGGTGTTACTTTACTAATAGCTCCAATTTTTAAAAGGTCTTCAATAGACGAATTAATGGAACTTTTTTAAGAAACAGACCATTTACTATTTTTTTAAAAACCTTATTTTTGAATAGATTTTTTAATAAAAGGCAACCTATAACCTTGAATATATGATAAAATAAATTTGTCATTAGTACCTTCATGCCACTTATTTACAAAATATTTTAATCTACCGGCATATACACTACCCAGCAAGGGGTTGCTTTACTGTCCACGTCGACGGAACCTCTCCATCTGTGTTTTGGGCAGTTCCTTCGGTTTCCTTTCCGTCCGTTGATCTGGATGGTTCTTCTGCTGTTGGCGTTGGTAGGGATAAGGTCTCTTGTAATATTGTCCAGCTCGGGTGCTCCCCTGCAACTGAGCTGGACCCCTGGAGATTAAATGAGTGCGACTGACAGGTTTCTTAGCAGTTTTCGGCTTAACCTGCTTAAGTTCCTCGCCTGATTTTTCCAGGTTTTTTTGCAGCCTTCACTCGTTCTTCCAATGCTTGACCAAACAAAAAATTATCAGTAGGCGCAGCAGAGAGCGTATCTTTTAGATCCTTACTCAAATTTATAGAAATAAGATCTTTGCGTGTCATGGTGTCAAGATGGTGTAGATGACACAATAGGCGGCCAGCATTACTTAGGTATTGCATATATACGTTGTTGCCCCCCCCCCCCCCCTTCTTCAGCTAGCATCAAAGTTAAGGCTTGGGAAATTGCTGATATGCTTGCAGCCACAAACTGCTGTTTTCGCACCAGGCGCTCATCTCTGCGGAGTATTTGAGCAGTTAAGGCTGCCTTAACCTCAGGATTTAACTGAGATACTTCCAGAAACTTAAAATTTTCGGGTATTATATGTTTTTGGAGAAGAACTTGAATATTCTCCTCACTTAAACCATTCTGTAAAATATTACTCCAGCGAGGGACTACTGCCTCATAAATTGGAGGTCCTAAGACGGTCTTATTTATTGGCTCATCGCCAAGTATCTGCAAAACCTCAGAACTCAAAGATTTTTCTTTTGCTTCCTCTGATTGCACGATCGGGGGCTGAGGATTATTTTCTTGCTGTTCAGAATCACCTGAAGCAATAAAACAGACATGTCAATTTCTAATTTGTATTAAAACAGAATCAGAACAATAAGCATATTAAAGTGTTATCAAAAACACATAATATCATGTCTCGAACAACAAATTCATGTAGGTTGTACAAAAAATATGTGGCCAAAAACATAATTTTAAAATTAAGTTTATTTTTTCACTAAAAATAAACAAAGGTACAGGCATGTCCCCAAAAACACACTAAAAATATTCCGTTGCCACCAAAAACAACAAATATATATATGTACTTATGTTACCAAAAACATAGGTACTTTAAACATTAAATTATGTTGTCACCAAAAACAACAAGTATGTATGTTGCCAAAAACATACAATTTAAAATGTACGTCACCAAAAACGTACAATTTAGTACTTACTGTTTAACTGGTGGACATCCACCCTAACTGTTTCACAAACAGAGTGGCGAGGCGACAAATCACTATCATACGGTGAAGAATATGTACTGGGTTCTCCGGCATCACCGCCTCTAGAGCTCCCCATACTCTCCAAACGTCGCCTTTTTTCCCGACTATTAATTTCATCTAATTGTCGTCGGCCAATCGTTTTTCTAAACGCCGATTTTTCCGTTCTCTAGATCGACTACGAGAATGTTGTCGTTTACGGCTGTGCTTAGGCATATTAACCTATTTATTTAATGAACAATGAACAACACGGTAGCACGGTACAAAATAAAAATCGATAATTTCGAAAAGCGGAGTGCTACATATGGTCGACTCGACACACAAACGAAGACTGAAGGTATGCAATGGATTTAGGTATGCAGGACCGGGGGGGTTTTTTATTTGCTTTGGATTTGTGTTTTTCGAGTTTTGCTTGAGTCTCGATGCGATCGGAGATACTACCTGTTCTACTTATTTACGAGACAAGGCTGAAATATAATAGGAAGATACCTTTGCATATACAGGAGGCATCACAACAGTAGTAGAGACCAAAGTTCCCTTTTTTAAATGGAATGGTATATTTTCATATGCATTTTTCGATTCTTCGTAAAACTAAACCCAGAGAAAGTGATCTAGACTCTCACGAGATGTGTTTCTTGCTGGTCCTTCAATTTCAACTCTTTTGCCAATCCAACGATTTGGAAAAGTCGTATCTAGGAATCCTCTTATATTAACTCCGAAATCCTGCAGCAAAAAGAATCATTATTCGATTGTGAATTTTTTCCACACGGTGTTTAAAAGTTTAGAGAAAAATTCAACTTTTTATTAACCGCTGTTTAACACAAATCAGCTGGAAATTTTTGTAGCTTCGATATGAAAAAAATTGTTCTTAATTTTAGATGACCAGCTCAATTGTAGTAAACAAATTGTAATTTGAAAATAATTTAGTTTAAAATATATATTTTTTTAAAGCCGTGTCGTTACTTAAACTAATATTTTTGCAGGAAATGTTAGATAGCTATATCTGTCCGAAATGCAAAGGTCTAGTCCCAGAAATTGCCAACGTCTCATGCATATTTTGTGTCGGTTGCGGAGAAGAATACTCCTTACCACCTTTCAGAAAAGTGAACAAGGTGGCTCAGAAATATTTAGAAAGTGACGATGGTAATCAGTTGGAAATTCTTATAAAATGCTTGAAAATTCGCGAGAAAATATTGTATAAGCATCATAAGGATTTTGAAGAGGTCTATTATAGGCTTTATAGTTATTACGTAGAAGTTGGTGAGTCGACGTCCTAGTTTTGAAATATTTTTTTTGCTATGGCCATTTTACAGGTGACGCCGAAAATATGTTTAAATATTTTCATTTATGGCTTGAAAATGAAAAAGCGAGACGCGGGGAGAATTCTAGAGGTATAGGAACGAAATTATATGAGGCAGCTCTAGCAATTTTGCATTGTTTACAAAGTGGACACCCCAAAAATTGTAATCTTAAGTAAGTAAAATTATTTTTAGTAAAAAAGATAGTGTATATTAAAAATCCATAAGGTATTATATATAACAAATTTTTTAGGTCGTTTTTACAAAACGTTGAACATATGATAAGAGAAGCGAAAGCGGTTTTAAATTTGTATTATCCGGCTTACATCACGAATAGACTGAGTAGAAAGATACAGTTTATATCGAATAAATAGAGAAAAACTAAATTTTTATATAACATGTGTTACTGTGTAAATGAATATATTAATATCATTTATTAATATTTATTGTGTGATTTCAAATGAGATGAAAACTTGTAAACAAACGACCCACTTGTTTTAACTGTTATTTAATTATCCTTCCAAAAATATAAACCTATTTTTTAGTAGTGTTAAAAAAATCATCAAAAAAGATTTCAACTAGTTAACATATGTAGGTGGCAATAAAACAAAAATAAATAAAATAAATTATTAAATAAATCATTAAATTAATGAAGCTATTTGATACTAATAAACCAACCGGTTCTTAAATTTCAGTAACTTAAACAAGAAACCAATCATATTCTCAGTGGGCCAGTTATGTATACTGAGAATTGGATCGATTCCTTGAGTATTTTATTTCTAGGTACTACCTAGTAAAATTATCTAACTTAAAAAACAAAATATACACATTCGTTTATCTTTTTTCTATAAAAAATCATAACTACAGTCATTAAAAAGATGGTATCCCTATAAAAGGAAGAATTATATCCAAATAATAACATATATTAATTAATAGGAGTTGTACGCAACGAACAATGCAGGAAGGACAATTTATAATGAACATATTTAAATTTTCTTTAACATATTTTTAATCTCGTTTCCTTTAATAGTAAGACGACAAATTAAAGAGTTGTATCAATGTATGGTATTGTAAATAAGTGACATTTTAAACAAAGCTGTTCGATTTATCTTTCTGATGAATAAAAAACCATACACTACATTATATTAATAAAAGTTAGAAAGAACAAGAGAGTCATAAAAACTTTAAATGCTTGCGGTATCTTAAATCACTATTACCCATGATTCCCAAATTCTTAGTACTATGAACATCAGGCTTTGTGCCATCCAAAATAATTGCAATATTGTCCTTGGTTATATCAATTTTATTTATATTCAAAAAAATCATGTAGGGCTTGGAGATGCAGTCAAATTACCAAACAATAATAGATCAGTCATTAATCAGTTGAGCCGCTAAAACTATTTTCATTTAAAATTTAAAAAGTACCTGGCAAAATTTGGGCGTCTTGAGATTGTCCGATTGCGTTCATTTGTTCCAAGTTCGAACATTTTAACAATCACAATGTTCATTGCTTCGATCAAGACCTCGTTTTTGAGGCCAAAAGTGGGCATCAAAAATGGTAAATCTTGGCTATCGTAAAAGCTACGACCTTGGATGGTCCCGTTGGATTCAGAACGACGAAACTAAGACAAAACCGTTAAAATTTTCCCGATAGCTCTCATAGAAGCCGAGATATCGGCCTTCAAAGTTTGGGTTTTTTCATTTTTCGGGTATAACCCACCGTTTGGATTTTTTTCAGAAAAATTGTTTTTTTTTCGAATTCGAACTCACTATACCAGCGGATTGTTTTCATCAAGTAGATCACGAAAATACCGGGTTATAAGGGAATCCGAGCAGAACTAAAAAATAGAGAATTTTTTTCGACCTCGTTTTTGAGGCCAAAAATGGGCATCAAAAATGCCATATCTCGGCTATCGTAAAAGCTACAACCTTGCGGATGGTCCCGTTGGATTCAGAACGATGAAACTAAGACAAAACTGTTAAAATTTTCCCGATAGCTCCCATAGAAGCCGAGATATCGGCCTTCAAAATTTGGGTTTTTTCATTTTCCGGGTATACCCCCCCCGTTTGGATTTTTTTCAGAAAATTTTTGTTTTCGAATTCGAACTAACTATACCAACGGATTGTTCTCATCAAGTAGATTACGAAAATACCGGGTTATAGGGAATCCGAGCAGAACTAAGAAATCGAGTATTTTTTCGACCTCATTTTTGAGGCCAAAAATGGGCATCAAAAATGCCATATCTCGGCTATCGTAAAAACTACGACCTTGCGGATGGTCCTGTTGGATTCAAAACGACGAAACTAAGACAAAACCGTTGAAATTTTCCCGATAGCTCCCATAGAAGCCGAGATATCGAACTTCGAAGTTTGGGTTTTTCATTTTTCGGGTATAACCCCCCGTTTGGATTTTTTTCAGAAAAATTTTTTTTTGTCGAATTGGAACTAATTATACCAGCGGATTGTTCTCATCAAGGAGATTACGAAAATACCGGGTTATAAGGTAATCCGAGCAGAACTAAGAAATCGAGTATTTTTTCGACCTCGTTTTTGAGGCCAAAAATGGGCATCAAAAATGCCATATCTCGGCTATCGTAAAAACTACGACCTTGCGGATGGTCTCTTTGGATTCAAAACGACGAAACTAAGACAAAACCGTTGAAATTTTTCCGATAGCTCCCATAGAAGCCGAGATATCGGCCTTCAAAGTTTGGGTTTTTCATTTTTCGGGTATACCCCCCCGTTAGGATTTTTTTCTGAATTTTTTTTTTTTTAGAATTCGAACTAACTATACCAGCGGATTGTTCTCATCAAGTAGATCACGAAAATACCGGGTTATAAGGGAATCTGAGCAGAACTAAGAAATCGAGTATTTTTTCGACCTCGTTTTTGAGGCCAAAAATGGGCATCAAAAATGCCATATCTCGGCTATCGTAAAAGCTACGACCTTGCGCATGGTCTCTTTGGATTCAAAACGACAAAACTAAGACAAAACCGTTGGAATTTTCCCGATAGCTCCCATAGAAGCCGAGATATCGGCCTTCAAAGTTTGGGTTTTTTCATTTTTCGGGTATACCCCCCGTTTGGATTTTTTTCAGAAAAATTTTTTTTTTTCGAATTGGAACTAACTATACCAGCGGATTGTTCTCATCAAGGAGATTACGAAAATACCGGGTTATAAGGGAATCCGAGCAGAACTAAGAAATCGAGTATTTTTTCGACCTCGTTTTTGAGGCCAAAAATGGGCATCAAAAATGCCATATCTCGGCTATCGTAAAAGCTACGACCTTGCGGATGGTCTCTTTGGATTCAAAACGACGAAACTAAGACAAAACCGTTGAAATTTTTCCGATAGCTCCCATATAAGCCGAGATATCGGCCTTCAAAGTTTGGGGTTTTCATTTTTCGGGTATACCCCCCCGTTTGGATTTTTTTCTGAATTTTTTTTTTTTCGAATTCGAACTAACTATACCAGCGAATTGTTCTCATCAAGGAGATTACGAAAATACCGGGTTATAAGGTAATCCGAGCAGAACTAAGAAATCGAGTATTTTTTCGACCTCGTTTTTGAGGCCAAAAATGGGCATCAAAAATGCCATATCTCGGCTATCGTACAAACTACGACCTTGCGGATGGTCTCTTTGGATTCAAAACGACGAAACTAAGACAAAACCGTTGAAATTTTCCCGATAGCTCCCATAGAAGCCGAGATATCGAACTTCGAAGTTTGGGTTTTTCATTTTTCGGGTATAACCCCCCGTTTGGATTTTTTTCAGAAAAAAATTTTTTTTTCGAATTGGAACTAACTATACCAGCGGATTGTTCTCATCAAGTAGATTACGAAAATACCAGTTTGAAAGGGAATCCGAGCAGAACTAAGAAATCGAGTATTTTTTCGACCTCGTTTTTGAGGCTAAAAATGGGCATCAAAATGCCATATCTCGGCTATCGTAAAAGCTGCGACCTTGCGGATGGTCTCTTTGGATTCAAAACGACAAAACTAAGACAAAACCGTTGACATTTTTCCGATAGCTCCCATAGAAGCCGAGATATCGGCCTTCAAAGTTTGGGTTTTTTCATTTTTCGGGTATAACCCTCTGTTTGGATTTTTTTCAGAAAATTTTTTTTTTTCGAATTGGAACTAACTATACCAGCGGATTGTTCTGATCAAGGAGATTACGAAAATACCGGGTTATAAGGGAATCCGAGCAGAACTAAGAAATCGAGTATTTTTTCGACCTCGTTTTTGAGGCCAAAAATGGGCATCAAAAATGCCATATCTCGGCTATCGTAAAAGCTGCGACCTGGATCAAGTCGCGCAATACTGCGAATTGGATCTAACTATACCAGCGGATTGTTCTCATCAAGGAGATTACGAAAATACCGGGTTATAAGGTAATCCGAGCAGAACTAAGAAATCGAGTATTTTTTCGACCTCGTTTTTGAGGCCAAAAATGGGCATCAAAAATGCCATATCTCGGCTATCGTAAAAGCTACGACCTTGCGGATGGTCTCTTTGGATTCAAAACGACGAAACTAAGACAAAACCGTTGAAATTTTCCCGATAGCTCCCATAGAAGCCGAGATATCGAACTTCGAAGTTTGGGTTTTTCATTTTTCGGGTATACCCCCCCGTTTGGATTTTTTTCAGAAAAAATTTTTTTTTTCGAATTCGAACTAACTATACCAGCGAATTGTTCTCATCAAGTAGATTACGAAAATACCGGGTTATAAGGGAATCCGAGCAGAACTAAGAAATCGAGTATTTTTTCGACCTCGTTTTTGAGGCCAAAAATGGGCATCAAAAATGCCATATCTCGGCTATCGTAAAAACTACGACCTTGCGGATGGTCTCTTTGGATTCAAAACGACGAAACTAAGACAAAACCGTTGAAATTTTCCCGATAGCTCCCATAGAAGCCGAGATATCGGCCTTCAAAGTTTGGGTTTTTTCATTTTTCGGGTACACCCCCTGTTAGGTTCCACCCTGTTTGATTAGGGATTACGTCGGGTGTTCGACTTGTAGACAGAAAAAGAAAGTCGTGTAATTGGTTACGAGAAATTAATTTATTCTCCTAAACTTTAACTGGTTAATCGCGGCAATCTCTGATTTTACACTTTACTTTATATACAACTATTTATATTTTATGGATTTTTAGAAAAGAGCGCGGAGCCCGATACATGTCTAATATGCAACCACCTGGTCTAACATATCGCAAAGACTACTCTCCAACGACTGTTTTAAAGGCGAAAACCGAAATTCAGACTCGTTACAACTATTATTTTTTGCATGCCCTACTTCTTTTTTATTACAGGCGGCTCGAACTTATCGCGGGAACCGATCCTTTGACGGCGCGTATTTTTCAGCGCTTTCCGGGTACGAAGCCATAAATCACGAGCACTTCTGCCGAATTAGGGGAATGTCGAGTGATGCAAAATGGTATGAGGTATTTAAAACCGTGGGTATAGCGAGCTAACTATTAAAATATAAAAATCTTCTAACATACCGCCGCCCTTGAAAGTATCCAGGAGATATCTTTCAAAATAATCAGAAAATGGAGATGAGATGCTTACCTAAATCAGAGACTGCAAAATTAAGATTTACATAAGCAGTTAAGTACTTAAATTAACATATATACACCAGCAAAAACATTTGTGCTTTAAATTACATTACCAAATCACGCTTAAAAATAGACGCATCATTGCTTTTTCAAAAAACAAATAGGTAATCTTAAACTAAAAGGATTATATTCCTAGTACAAATAGGATGAGAAGTGGACTGTATTATTAAAAATTAGCATGAACATTTCGTAAAATAAATACAAATGATTATTCCACTGGAAGAACAAAGCATAACTAAAAGCTAGCTTAAAATATAGATTTCATATAATACTAAATTAAGCAAAATAAACACATTTTACAGCGTCAACAAGGGGATAGCCCCTTTTTATTCACTTTCGCGAATGTCACGGGGGGATTCGATGGGCAAGGGACAAATCTTTGTTATAGAGCGCTTCACAACACCACTAGAAGTTCGCACACTCACTATACGAACTGTTCCATCACTTCCAGAATGTAAGTCGACAACACGTCCTGTTCTCCATTGCAAGGAAGGCAGGTTGTCCTCCTTTAATAGGACCAGAGAACCTAATAGCTCCGATGGCTTGACCTTGGACTTCCACTTGAACCTTTGGTGCAGGGTATGCAGAAATTCATCAGACCATCTCTGCCAAAAGTGCTGAGACATCTTTTGCAGGTGCTAATACCTGGAGAGGCGACCATCAGGAACGTCCAATAAATCCAGCTCTGGATATTTATTAAGAGGGCGACCAATAAGAAAATGCCCTGGTGTCAGCGCCTCGAGGTCATTCGGGTCATCACTGAGAGGAGTGAGCGGTCGGGAGTTCAGTATGGCCTCGATTTGTACAAGCAGGGTATAGAATTCCTCATAGTGTAGAGGAGTATTATTTAAAACACGCTTAAGATGCTGTTTGGTGGACTTTACCGAAGCTTCCCAAAGACCACCAAAGTGTGGCGAGTGAGAAGGAATAAAACTCCATTGAATTTTATTATCCCTTAGCGCATTTTGAAACCTTTCATCCCTTAAAATAGTGTTAATTTTGTCAAACTCATTCTTAGCCCCAACAAAATTAGAACCGTTATCAGAATGTAGATTTTTGCATAGACCTCTTCTAGATACAAAGCGCAAGAAGGCAAAAATAAAAGATTGAGTGGTAAGCTCTGTAGCTAGTTCAAGGTGTATTGCCTTGGTTGTCAAACACACGAACAAACAAATATAGCACTTAAGAAGCCTTCTATTTTTAACTTTGGAGTCCTTTAGAACAAAAGGTCCGGCATAATCTACACCGGTATTGTAAAAGGCATAGGAGGGAGTAACCCGGACACTGGGTAGAGCTGCCATTTGGGCCTTTAATGATCGAGGATTGGACTTGAAACAAATTATGCACTTCTGAATCACTGATTTAACCAATTGTTTGCCATTTATTGGCCAAAATTGCTGCCTCACAAATGACAGCGTAGCTTGCGTTCCTGGATGTAGATTGCGGATATGCTCATGGGTGACAACAAGCTTAGAAAAGGGATGATTATAAGGTATCAGTATAGGATGTTTTTGGTTAAACGTCAGCTTAGAATGGTTTAATCGTAGGACACCTACTCGTAGGAGGAGATCACTGTCAAGAAAAGGGTTGAGAGTACTAAGCTTACTACTAGGCCTTATCGTCTTATTATTTTTTAGGCTGAATAGGTCTTCAGGAAATGCGGAACTCTGAATTAACCTTACAAGGCAATTGACACTTTGTATTACCTCAGTTTGGGATAAGGCACCAGTAATTCTTTTGTCTTTATATTTTAAGTTAAAATGAAATCGCAAACAATAAGCGACTACATTAATGAGCCTTGAATAAGAGGAATATTTCGAGCATAGGCTCATAACAAAATCATTGCTCTCCTTTGCAAAGAATATTAAGGATTTAGAATTAATGTCGATTATATTAGATTTCTCGGTATTTTGTCGAGCGTAATTCGACACATGATTATTTGAAGGCCAAAAACTTTTATGTTTCAATAAAAAGGAGGGTCCGTGCCACCAAAGATTATTACTTTCCAAAACAACTGGGCTCATACCTCTAGAGATGATATCTGCAGGATTTTGTGATGAAATCACGTGATACCAATGGTCAACCATTAGAATATCGTTTAGAGAAATGCCAGTTGTTGTTTTAGATGAGGCGTCGAACACTACCCGTAACTTGGTAGTAGTGCTGTCCAATTTCTCAATGGCATGGTGGGGCAAGTAATAGATGGGGTCTGACGTTTTTTCTTGGGAATTAATTTTTGACATATGTCCTAATTTTTCATATTCCTGAATAAATTGCGTGTAAGAGAATTTAAGTTTAGGGTTCCTTGTAAGTTTTCTTTCAATAGCCAAAAATCTTTTCATGGAAATTTCTTGGGAATCACCTAGTTTGGATACCGTGCCCTTTAAGGGCAAACTAACTTCAAATCTACCCGAAGAAGTTCGAGTAAAGGTACTCTTAAAATGGGATTCACACTCCATTTCCTCTGGGGTAAACTTACAGGGTTCATGGAAGGGTTCTTCAATGTGCCAAAACTTCTCAAGTGATTGTCTTAGCTCAAACTCATTATTCAAGGAAAAAGCCGATATGGATTTCAGGGGTGTAAAACCCTTGGAAACATGCATAGGTCCAGAAATTACCCAACCAAGTTTGGTGTTCTGCAAGATAGGATTCCTTGTTCCAAGTTTCATTTGACCTGAAATAAGCAGGTCATAAAATAGACTAGCTCCTATAAGGAGATCAATTTCAGAGGATTCAAAGAAAGTGGGGTCTGCCAGAGTAATTTCTTTGGGAATAATGAAATTAGATACATTTAGCGTCTGCTGAGGACATTTATCGGTAATTTTATCAATTACTAAGGCAGTCAGATTAAAATGATGACTCTTACTTAAGTCCTTAATCGTTAATGAGGTTTTCTTATTAATATAGGTTGTTCCCTGATTTATACCACAAACAGGGATGTGCACTTTCTCACACTTGAGGTTTAGGATATCAAACAAGGTCTTTGATATAAGATTAGACTGTGACCCGCTATCAAGTAAGGCTCTACAGGGTATGGGTCTTGAACAGCTGTCATAAACATAAACTAAAGCAGTAGATAGGAGCACAAAAGTATTTGGTACAGAATTAGCACAAGCAAAACTGTAATCAATAGGCAAATCAGGCTGAAGATTATTCTCTTGTTGAGGATTACAAACCTTTTGATCTACTACCACTTGGTGTGAAGTAGCGTGGGGTAATTGATTCGATGGCAAGAAACTCGGGGTTTCACAAAGATGAGGATTTATGTTACCTCTTTGAGGATTGGGCAACTGTGTTGGGTTAATACCATCATGGTTATTGCTTGAGGTTGCCCTTATTTGGGCGGAAAGCGTATTTTGAGGGGGTTGCTTAATAATACTTGGATTTACATTTGAGGTTATGTGCCTGGAATCTTTCTCAAAGTTATTTGTGGGGTAATGTAGCAATGAATGATGCCTTCGCTGGCAAGCTCTACAAGAATGTTTGGATGTGCAAACAGATGCAAAATGACCTGGACGTAGGCAATTTGTACATAATTTTAGACGTTTCGCCTCACTGTACTTTTCGCTCACAGGAAGTTTGAGGAATTTCTCACATGCATAGACAAAATGGCTATCTTTACAAACAGGACATTTATTTTCAAAAACGGCATTGGTGAATGTCTTAAGTGTACCATAACTCTTTTGAGGATTTGGATCATGTTTATTTTGCACTTTAAAATCAATTGACTCTAAGAGGTGGCAACGCTCTGTGAGGAATGTAGTGAGGTTAAGGATTGAAGGGCTATCAAAATTCTTGGAATAGATTTCCCATTCCCTACGTGTAAGTTGGCCAAATTTTGAGGTAAGTAGATATATTAAGGGTGTGTCCCAGTTATCCACATTTTCACCTAGATTTTTTAAACATCGATAATGTTTTTGAAAGTTATCTAAGAATTTGCGTAACTGGATATGGTTGTCTTCTTTGAGGGATGGCAAGCTGAAAATTGCTTTCATATGACCATGAATTATGGCCCTTTTATTCTCATAGCGCTCTTTGAGTAAATTCACTCTCACGAGATGTGTGTG
>NW_026088603.1:0-26143 GCF_022605725.1 Anthonomus grandis grandis | reverse complement strand
ACACATCTCGTGAGAGTTGGATATCCATTCTGTTGTAGGTCTTTGTAAATGGTATCGACTTCAGTCTTGAGATCCTCGTCGTTTCTACAGATGGTTCAAGCTCTATTGTAGAGGGATCGTATGATGCCTACTTTGGTGGTTGCAGGATGGTTGGACTCATAGTGAAGATACTGGCCCGACGATTTTTGATTTTTGAGGATTTAGTTGCTTTAATAAAATCTTAATTACGAGGTCGTAAACAATTTGTGGAATATCAAGGCTTTAAGTCTCCTGTATAAGAAGTGAGTTCGGGCTTGGGCCCGCTTTTCTTTTTATTATTTATAAACGATCTTGTCAAATTATTGTATTGTCAGAGTTTACTGTTTGCGGATGATATAAAATTGTTCACAAAAATAGATACTGAAGACGATTGCGAATTCCTTAAGGTAAATCTTAATAAAGTTGAGAGTTGTTGCAATATCAATAGACTATATTTAAATGTTAATAAATTCTCTATTCTCTCATTGTCTAGAAAACTGTTTCCACTCAATTTAACTATTGAGCAAATTATTTTGTGTGTGGCAATTGAGCTGGGAATTACTCATGATGCGAAATTAAGTTTCGCCAAGCATGTAGCAAAAATAGTTTCTGATTCTGCCATATTGTTGGATGTTATTTATCGAAATTGTCAGCATTTTTGAAAATATTAATACTTTAAAACTACTTCTCTTCTTTTACATACCCTCAAAATTAGAATACGGATCTCTAATTTGGTACCCAATTTATAGCTAATAGATGATATTGAACGCATTCAGTGCAAGTTTATGAAGTATCTCTGGTTCAGAGAGGAAGGTGCCTTTTCGGCAAGAGGTTTGGATAGTCAATTATACTTAAATAAATTTAATATTATACCGTTAGTAAAAAGAAGAAAAATAATTTCCATAAAATTCTTATACGTATAACCTTATTCAAGAATAAACTCTAGGCATTTTAGATTATTTTATGTAAATCCCGCTAGGACTAATATTTTGTTTAAATCCCATATTAATATAATGTGTCAGAATTATATTAATAATAATTTACATGAACGTTGTGATATTTTTGTTGACAATTTAAGGTCCATTGTAGAAATTATAAAGTAAATAGGTGATGCATGCAAAGTCTTTCTAGTATGTATTTAGATAATCTGTTTAAGTACATAATGTTAAGCATTTTTATTTTCCATTTTTATACATGTTTTGTTTTTTTTTTCTTTCCTCCTTTGCATGTGCTGATGTACCAACTTCAACATATTTTTGCAGTTTCTTTTTTTTAAATCCAACTCTTTCCTGTAATTGAGTAACAAACCTGTTGGAAAAAAATGCCTTTTTTATATTTTTTAGCTCTTCATCCAGTTCTATTATCATCTCATCAGTAGATAGGGTTCTTATTTCTGTACATACCAGTACTAGTTCAAGTCAAAATATTGGTGCAACTATTAAAGCCAACATTAATAGTACTAAATAAATACAGTATAAATAAATAATTTTAGTAGTCTTAAGTGATGATGTTTAGTGTGTAGGTGAAAAATAAATTAGTTGACTATTTTTATGCATTGAATATTTCATTTTTATTATTAAAATGAACGGTAAAAATTCTACAATATTAATACTTTTTTAAATCTATTTTTCTTGTTGACTCAGTTGACTTTTAAACCTAAAGCAATTAAGACTATCCATGATCGAGAAGGATTATCTCCGATGCTATTAGCCAGACGGTAACCGAATTCAATTTAGAAAAATAGAGTAAAAATATCGGATTGAGTCTAGCAGAAGCGGAGGCGACATTCCAAAGCCAAAAACGGGGACGGGGCTGAATCGATTCGTCGAATTATTAGGGCATAATTGGTTTTCTCCATATTCCCATATCGAATGCAGGAATTTTCTGACTTCCATGATGCTGTTTTTATTTTTTTTTTATGAACGAATATGAACTTGATTTGGATTTTTGTGATTTTTTTTAACTTAATACAACGCATTATATTATTGTAAATCTTTGTGGTTTAAGCTAGTAGAGATGTCAGAAGACGGCTCGAATAGAGTATAGGTGATAGTATATGATCCATTGAAAGATCGGTTATTTCGGCTGAGAAAAAATCACTATCTTGAACTATATGTTTGTCAAACGGGAATATTCCTGTAGCGCGGAACCCGGATATTATATTTCTCATGCTAAATGCGAGGGGATAAGCCTTTCCTAACAGTTCCACTATGTCATATGGAGTTATCCTTTTCCCTGGATTTATCATTAACCAAGATCTAGAACAATGAAAAAAAAATACTTAAATTAATAAAAAATATAAATTAATTTTAAAATTCTATAGCTGTTAAGTTATACATAATCGTAACACCTTATACAAATGTTTATTAACCAATGTTGACAAAAATATTTTTTCAATCGTATTTTAATAAAAACAAAGAGTGTTTAATGTTTTATTAGATATAATATTTATAATTTATTAGCACAAAATATTGATAATAAAATCAATTCTACATACCTGTAAAGACCTGTCAAATTTTCGTTTAAACTTGCACCTGTATTTTTTTTGACACGCACATGAACCGAATACATCGAATTATGGCAAGACGTCGCATTCGCGTCGCTATTAATAAAGCCACCGCGCTCCGTAAGTTCGTTGGACGTCTAACCTATAGATGGCATCACTAGTGAAGTGACCACTGTTCCCCGGTGTCCAACGAGCCCCGGTCTCCCCTAATACGCTTTTTCCATGCATACAACTATACCAGTTGTACAAAATTTAATGACTACCAAGTGAAAAGGGTCAGGCCTCAGCAATAAATCAGTCAAATGGACAAATTATGACTTACAACCCCTCGCTGTATCAAAACTTGTAAGGAAAGGTTGTTGTTGAAGGTTAACGTTACTCAAACTAAGTGGACACTTAAATATCAAGTCACTGACGCGTTACACTCAGTGACAAACACTTTTGGTTGAAAAAAAATTAGCTCTCGCTACGACTTGGAAGCAAGATATTGTTAATTAAAATATTTATACTTTTCTTTATACTTCATGTAGTTTTCAACTATTTATTTTGCAATATATTACAATTCTGTTAGTGTTTTTTGCTTAAAAAACAAAACATTTAAATTTACTTTATTCGAGTTCATAATTCATACAACAAAAATATTGAAATATTAAAATCTTTATTCAAAATTTTTTTACAAATTACAATACTTTAAAAACACACTCTTGAAATTATAAAAAAAACTCATTTTATTGAAAAACTAATGGTAATTTTAACGCACTTGTGTAACTACCTCCGAAAATTGTTCATGCAAGTAATTAATTATTATTAATAATTACATATACTTAATGAAATTATGCAGTTAGGTAGATAAGATGCACAATAGCTTAATATGTTCAATAATGGTGTTTTAATGAATTGAAAGTGTTGAGTTTATAAAGATATAAATTATTTATTTATTTATACTCTTACAAACACATTTGAAATGTAATTATATGTGGGAGTGCTTACTGGCTTGCAGAAAGAAAAAGGAAAACCAATAATAATGATGAAACTAAACCTACACTAAAACTAATAACATTTAATAAAATACACCTACTTACATTTAAAAATCAAAAACAAAAAGAACAGATTAACAAGTAAATGATTAATCAGATAAGGATACAAAATCAGTCTTAATTTGGCGAATACTAATATTAAAGAGATCTATATCATATTTTTGTATATATGATTACATTCTTGCATCATTGTATTAAATGGCGAACAACTTGAGGGTGAACACTGGAAAAGATTGTTATTTCTTATCCTCAAATTAATTTTAGGAATAGCAAATAATGATTAATTAAAGAACAGTTCTTATATTTTAAGTTGTTAGTTGTGTAGTAAATAAATAAGACATCATTCATATTACGCCTAACACTTAATCGTACCATTTTAAATTCAATTAGCATACTATTATAGGAGATCATATAAGGATATGCATTATGTGTTCTTAAGTACAGGTATCTTAAAAATCTTTTTTGGACCCTTTCAATCATATTAATATGCACCATTGCTTTAGGTGCCCAGATAACTGAGGCATACTCCAAGATTGGTCTGACCAGTGAGTTGTACAGAATTATTATTGATTTTATTTCTTTAAAATGTTTTGTATTTCTTATTACAAAACCAAGAAGCTTATATGCTTTGTTTACAATAGTTTCATAGTGTTGCTTAAAATTGAGATTTGTTTGAAAACAGATTCCAAGATCCCTAAATTTACTTTTCCTAGTTAACGATAAATTATCAATTTTGTAATCAAAAGTTATAAGTTGCATTTTTCTTATGAAGGTTAGAATTTGACATTTATCTATGTTTAATGACATTTTATTTTCTCTGAACCACTGGGCCACCAAGTTCAAATCAATTTGCAGCTCAAGACAATCAATAAGAGTTGTTATGTGCATAAATAATTTAAAATCATCAGCAAACACGAGACATCTAGCATGCTTTATACAGTTTGGCAAATCGTTCAGGAAAATTAGAAATAAGAGAGGCCCAAGGTTACTGCCCTGAGGCACCCCAGATGTTACTATATATATTTTTGACAATTTTTTACCAACTTTAACTTGCTGAGGCCTTCCGGTAAGATAAGATACCATAAACCTACATGCTTTCAGCGAGAAACCAAATTTACCCAACTAATTCACCAACAGCCCATGGTCAACCCGATCAAAAGCCTTTGCACAATCTGTCAACACAACATCTAGCTGCTCTTGGCTATCTACTGCATTGGCAGCTGCCTCAGTCAAAGTGCTGAGGTTGGTGACAGTTGAGGCATCTGGTAGAAATCCATGTTGTTGCTGAGAGAATTTATTCATGAAAGAGCTCAAAATATCTTGGTATAAAATGTTTTCAAAAATTTTTGCGAGAGAATTAAGAACGCTAATTGGTCTGTAGTTGTCAACCAAAGAATTATCTCCTGATTTGAGGATTGAAGTAACCAAAGCATATTTAAACACTTCTGGAAATGTGTTTGTTTTTAGACACAAATTAAAAATGGTTTTTAGTGGAGTGCACAAGATATCAGAACAACCTTTATAAATGTATTAGGGGATACTATCATTGCCAGTGGCCTTTTTTGATTCTAATTAAGCTGCTTGAATTTGCATTTCAGAGATCTTGGAGAATGAAAAGTTGCCACTAGATTTATCAAAGTTAGGTTTTTCAGACTGTTGAAATACTGAGCTAAAATATAATGCAAATGTGTCAGCTATTTCCTGAGCACCGCTAACAGTACACTCCCCATAGCATACCTCAGCCGGAACACCAGGTCTTGAACGCCCAGACCTGACAAAATCCCAAAAGCTACTTGGGTTAGTTTTGACATTTCTCTCGATATTCTCATAATAAGTTCGAAGATCATGTGCAGTTTGATATTTCACTGTACTTCTAATTTTGCTATATTCATTCCTAATTTGAAAATTGGCAGTGCCTTTTTTAATTTGTTTATGCAGATGTGTCTTTAACTTAATATTTTTCATTAGTTCTTGAGAGAAGTATTTTGGAAAACTTTTGAGTTTTCGAGTGCCTATTTTAACTTTCTTTCTGGGTATTGCCAGGTCTAAGCATTCATAAACCTTTTGATAGAACACATGAGTGCACATGTCAACATTGTCAGCCCTTTCAAGTTCTGCCCAATTAACTTCCCTCAAGAATGTATACAACCTTTAAAAGTCGCCCACTGAATAGTCATAAATATATTCATGGTTAATGTAATGATGATTTTTTATGTGATTCAAAGATATCGGTAAAACCATACTTAAAGCAGGATGGTACTGATCTTCATCAAGAATTGGATTATCACAGTGTTCTAAATTAGTTATTTGCATATTAGATAGTACAAGATCCAGTTTTCTTTTCATATTGTTAAAGACATTATTATGCTGGTCTAAATTATAAAAATTTAAAAAGTTATTTATCAACTTACTTTTCTCACAGCCTTCCGTTACATAGTATGGTAGGTTAAAATCTCCTAAGATAATTATATTTACATCCTTATCTAAGATACATTCAAAGAGGTTAAAAAATTGCACATATATATCAACATTTGCATTTGGTGGAATATAGACTGCACATAAATAAAAATATTTCTTTTTAATTGTAATTTTTACCAGTAAGCACTCAAGACTAGAATCCTCAGGGATATTAATGGGGACGAGCTTCATGTCCAAGTTCTTCTTAGCTCCTACAAGAATCCCACCTCCCCTTCGACCATCTTTCCTGTCGCTTCTCATTATACTATATCTGTTGTCTAACAGCTCTGCATCATGGAAACCATCTGTGAGCCAGGTTTCAGTTAAAGTGAGTATATCATATTCTTCAGCTAAAAAGTTAGTATAGAGTTCACTAACCTTAGTTCTGAGGCCACGAACATTTTGATAGTAGACTTGTAAATGTAGAGTGGTAGCCTGATGTTTCGTCTGATCTAAGGATCCGCCTGAGTTGGTAGCACCCTTTTCTTTACAAAAAACCTGGTGATTATGGCCCCAGTTGGCCACACCTCACGACGCCATGCATTTCTAAAAGTCATCCTGTTTGATTGTGACTTTCATAGAGGAGTAAATATCCGGGTGCTTTGATACATGCTCTTCGCACTTTACTTCTGGAAAATGTGGTTGAAGGAAGGCCTGCAGCTCCTCCGGCTTCGTACCAGGGGCTAATCTGGTTACGTGCAGCGATGAGAATTTTGGGACTGCTTGTATTTGGTTTTGCTCATCATTGCGCCCCACAACAAACCATCGAAATTTTCGTGGTCGGGATACTTGCCACTCTCCATCTCTGGCCTCTTGTCTTCCCAGTTGTCGTAGCTGCTTCATCTTATTGATTGTTTGGGCCTCAATTACGGCTGCATTAACCGATTTGGGGGAGATTATAGGATGATTTGCTTTTTTTAAGCCATTGTTGTTTAGACGCCACTAAAAAGCACCCGATTCCCGTCACCATTCAGCTATCTCTGACTGTATCATTCGGATATTTAAATATTATGTGAATGGCGGGCAACCAACAAAAGAGCAATGTTTGCTGCTAGAAGCAACGGCTTCTGGCAATAAGAATTAATGTAAATTATAATTATTGATTGTTTAAATAAATTAAATATAAATAAAGGAACAAACAAGAAAATTGAATTATTAATTTTATATATAATACCCTAATGTAAGTATCAAAAAAATGCAGTTTGGTTGATTGATCCAATAGAATGGAAATTAAATTATTTTTTTTTTAATAAATATTTAAAAAAATTTCTTTAGCGGACATGGATTTATTTGATTTTGGATATTATTTAAAATTACAATAGTTTATTTTTGAGAAAGTGTTATTTGAAAAATTTATTTTTCTACTATCTTATAAGAAAATTTTTAATTTTATTTCCCTGCCTAATTGAATTTTTTTATTTGACTATATCTTGCTTATTATTTTTTATAAAATTATTATTTTACATTAACTTGTGCTTATTAATAAGAATAAAAGTAGAAAAAATTATATGAATACTATAGGAGCAGTGTCATTTCCTCACTGTGGATGCTTTTGCTGGATCAAACTTCATCCACGTAAGGAAATTATGCACTTTGCTCCCTTTGGTTATACAAATGACTATTATTTTTTTAAGTTCTCTATATGTAGACATACTAAAAGGAAAAGCCCAACTTAAACAATAGGGTATTGTATATTTAGAAAAAATAAATAAATGGAAAACAAAATTTATAAAATATTGTAGTATTTTACTTTAATTTTAATATTAATATATAAATGTTATTAATCTTTTTGAAATAAGTACCTATTTTTTTAAATAACTTTTATACCTAGGTAGAGAGGTAATTTTGGTAAGTGAAAACACAATGGATTTAATTAGTACTGTTATATAAATGTACCATATGTTTTATTTTATAAATGCTGCAAAGACAAGTATATGACTTGAGTTGAAAAGAAACTTATTTATTTTATGCTAAAATATTAATTTACAATTTGCAGTTTCAATTAATACTCATAAGAAGAGACTGCAAGAAACTTATGAGATAGGTAATATTTTTTCAAATACTTGCCTAAAACTTACATACAAAATTAAAATACACATATACATATATACTTAAAACTATAAAAATATACCCACTATTATATAAAAAAAATACTGATAAATAGAAAAGAATGTACAATTTATTATTTTTATTTACTGCTCCTTCTTCTTTGATGGAAAATAAACTTGTTTGTCCATTTTTCGTTTACCTGTATTTGTCTTATTTACCTGTTCCATCATTGATGTCAGTTGTCTCGTGTACCTAAACATTTACAGGTATATGTTAATACATCTTATATAATTTTATAAAAAGATAACTTACTTATCATAAGTTTCATCATTTAAAGATCTTAAAAAGTTTGATACATTCTCAATTTCAATGTCTCTTGTTGATTGCTTGTTCAATCGTTGCACTGCTACTTGTTGATTTTCAGTCGGCTTCTCATTAACAAACGTTTCAATTTCTACACTATGGCTAGCTTCAATATTATTGGAAGAACATTCCCCAAGGAGTTCACTTAAAACAGAATCGCTTCCCTTCCTTTGCTCACACACCATAAAGACAATACAAAAATAAAGCTTACAGGCATGCTACTGGTGATCATCCAGGCCCGTTGTGTGGATACCCTAAAGGACTATATAATGTTACCTGCGCCATAAATCTTGACATTTAAACGAGAAGGACATACATCATTCATTTTAATAAAACCACTACATTTTATTGTTCTCTTACTACATTTGCTTTGAAATCCTAGAAACAGCTACATATTAAGTACATGTTTAGCAATCTTTCACTAAATAGTACAATGAATATGTACAGTATATAATAAATACTTTGCTTGAATTGAAATTGCTACAAATTTACCTTTAAAATCGCTTCGATTGCAACAATATACTTTTACAATCTTGTCTTCGATTTTCCTTGTGCGAACAAGTGCATAGTTTGTGCATATTTTATGCTCTCTTAACTATTCCTCAAATCTTTCTTCGCTGGAAAAATGGAAAGTTGAGGACTATTTTGATATCATGACTTACCGGTAAATGAACTTCAAGTTTTTTGTAAGTCTCACAGGAATATTTAGTCTCTACTATACTCTCTACCTACTTTGCAAAAGGGACAAGAAATGTGTGACTTTGGGTTATCTGGGTTGCTGCTTATGAATAACCTTAATATGTTTGTTCTTAGCTGAAATGGGAGAGAACATTTTACTGCATAAGTGGCACATATTTTTGTTGATAGTTTTTGGTCCTGATTCTGATGGTTTTGAGTAGGGCCGTCCATCTTTACACCTAAAATCGCTGAATTGGAATTAATACAGCTTTTCAAGTATTATTTTAAAACACTATAAGCAACAATATGGTAAATATTTCACAAAGAAACAAAGGAAAGTTCAGTATAGTCGCAATAATCGATCAAATTAGTTGGAGCTTTTTTACGAAAGTAAACAACCAACAAACTCTCCTTTTTTAGAATTTTTCTCCGAACATACACAATCACCGGCGGGAATCGGGTGCTTTTTAGTGGCGTCTTTGTTGAGATTTTCTTTATTTGACGTCAACGCCGATGACGTTTTAGTTTTTTTTTTATCGTGTTTACTGTTTAATATTTCAATTTTTTCTTTGGCTTCCAACAGTTTTCGGACCCTTTCACCTGTCATAACCTCAATGTTGCTTTCACAACATTTTACGAGATTATTTTTCCCTACTGCTATCAATCCGGGCACCCTTAACGCACACGATGTATGGAATGATTCTTTGCAATTCACACACTTTGCAACTGTATTCATTACTGTTTTTAGGCAATATTTGCAAGATTTTTGGGAAGCGACTTTTGAAGAGTCATCGTCGCCCGCCATATTGTTTACTATTAGAACTATAGAAATGTATTAGCCTTGCTCCAATAATTTAAAAAATTATTAATCGTAATAATAATCGGATAATATAACGTGTCTAGGTGATTTTAACATTGATATATCTAAATTAAATTACAGTCATGCAACTCAGCTTATTTCTTTGTGTGAAACTTTCGATTTGAAGCAACTTATAACCGAGCATACTCGTATGACCAACAACACTAGTTCAATTATAGATCTTATTTTTACAAATCATGTTGGCATTTTGAAATCTGGCATAATAAGCTCTACATTTTCTGACCATTTTGGCGTTTTTTGTGAATTTAATGTGACGGAGTCTATTGTACAACCGCACATTGTATCTTATAGATCCTTAAAAGACATAAACCTAAACAACTTTCAAGAGGATTTGGAGGCTGTTCCATTTCATTTAATATATGAATTCGAATCCATAGATGATAAGATACATTTTTTAAACAATAATTTACTCAAATTATTCGACAAGCATGCTCCTATTAAAACTATAGTTGTTCGAAAAAAAAAAGATTCTCCGTGGCTGACAGATAATATTAAACTATTGCAAAAATTAAGAAATAAGGCATTAAAGGATTTTAAAACAACTAAACTGCCAGCTAAATGGAATTATTACAAACAGCTTAGAAACTATACAACAACAGCGATTAGAGCGGAAAAAAGGGCTTTTTATAGTGATAAATTTGAGAATTGTACATACAAGGACATGTGGCGTGAACTAAGAAAAATATTGCCATCAAAGCAGAAGCAAATTCCTAAATCTTTTGTAAATACCAACAATTTCATATTTTATAGATAGTACAAGAGTGACAAATATTGATAATTGTGATGAGTTAATTAATTTTTATGATCAGAATGCATTACAAACCTTAAATAAGTTTTCTTTTCATCCCACTGATTATAATACTATTTCTGCAATTATATTACGTATTAAGTCTAAAGCATTCGGGGTGGATAATCTTAATATTTCGTTAATTCAACTATGCTGTCCTTTTATTATACCATTTATTTTACATATTGTTAACGAGTGTATTAATAAAAACTACTTTCCCAAATGCTGGAAAGAAGCCTTTGTGTTGCCATTGCCGAAAGTGCATAGTCCAACAGATTTTAGTCAATTTAGGTCTATCAGTATTTTACCAACGTTTTCAAAAATTCTCGAACGCATTCTAGACTCTCAAATTCGTAGTTTTCTTAATAATAATGATATTTTACCACCTAAGCAATCTGGATTTAGAACAAATTATAGTTGTACTTCGGCTATGGCGGACGTTATTGATGACGTAATTCGGGCTAGGGATGAGGGTAAGATTTCTGCTCTGGTGTTGTTGGATTATACTAAAGCTTTTGATTTCGTTAGCCACTCAATTTTAAAGTCTTTGTTTCATTATATTGGCTTTTCTGATGCTGCTATTAATTTAATTGCCTCTTATTTAAATAATAGGATTCAACGTGTTAAAATAGATAACGACATATCTGATCCTTTGGAAGTTGAAAGTGGTGTGCTTCAGGGTAGTATTTTAGGACCCTTGTTTTTTATCATTTACACGTCTAGATTTTATCTTCAATTAAAGCATTGTGCCCATCATTTTTACGCAGACGACACGCAGTTATATTGTTCATTTTTACCAAAAGATTTTAAAATGGCTGAGTTTAAAATTAATTAAGATTTACAAGCTATTTGTGATGTTTCTTCAAAGCATTTATTAAAATTAAATCCTTCGAAGTCATCTATAATGTTCATAGGTAATCGAACTAATGTAAATAATATTTTAAATGGTATAAACATTAAATTGGGAGACGAAAGAATTCCAGTTGTTGACAAATGTAAGAGTTTGGGCCTTATAGTAGATAATAATATTCGTTTTAAACATCACGTGTCTAATATTATTAAAAAGGCATATCTTGCTTTGAAATTAATTTATTTGCATAAACACTATTTAAGTAAAGATATTAAGAAGCTTTTATGTGATTCATTGGTCCTTTCACATTGTAATTACTGTGATGTAGTGTATGGCTGGTGTCTTGATTATGAGGATAGGGGTAGACTGCAAAAGCTCCAAAACTCTTGCATTCGACTAATATTTGGCATTCGCAGGAGAAACCGCATTTCCCATAAACTTCACGAACTTGGATGGCTTAATATGCATAATCGAAGAATTGCTCATTCTTTAACATTTTTTTATAAAATTTTAATATATCGTAGTCCGCCCTATCTCTATCAAAAAATAACTTTTAGAAATGATGTACACCATTTAAATTTAAGAAGAAATACTATTCTCATTCCGAGACATAAAACACAGTTATTTAAACGATCATTTTCTTACAATTTTGCTTATCAAATAAATTCTTTAAATTTGGATCCGGACCAATTATTAATTTCTTGTAATACTTTTCGTAGGAGGATGATTGTAAATCTAATGAATCAGCAGGGTATATAATTTAAGTTTTTTTTTTAACTTTTTGAATGGTTGTTTTCTTAAGTAATTTATTACAATTTTTGGTATTGGGATCATTTTAGTTATTTATTTATTGTCTGCAATAATTTTTTAATTTTTTGTTATTTAACAAAAAATTTAATCTGTTTTTTGGGTATTTGCAGTGTGTATTGTTTTGCTTGATGGTAAACTGTCAAATTTAGAATTTAGAACTCTTATGTAGTATTATGTAGGTTTATTAAGTATATGATTAAAGAAAAAGCTGTATTTAATCAGTTATTAGTTAAGCGTTACTGTTAATGAGCGTTACTGAAATTACCATTTTTTTTTAATGAAGTGTGGGGCCACAATGTTAAAGACCAGAATCTGCCATGGCAGAATTCTGAATTTGTAGGCCTTTTATTTGCGTAAATTTATTGCTAGATTTTGTAAACTTGTATTTTTTTTGTTTCTTCTATGCAAATAAAAAATATTTATTATTATTATTATTATTATTAATATTATCGTAGAAAATTGCTTGTAGTGACTTTTATTATGTATACTTGTTTTAAGTAGAAATAAGATGATCGAATTGTTTAAAATGAAAATATAATAAAAATGCACATAAAATAGTTATTTCGCCCCCTCGAAGTAAGACGTATGACAAGATAAAATTTGAATTTATCATAATTATGAAAAACATTCAATTTTTATTGAAACATCGATATAATCCAGAAGACTAATTTGGAAACCAAAAACAGAAAACAAACTTATATCTGTAAAGTATGGCAATTTAGAATACACACCTGTATAAATTTTAAGTTAAGGAGTACCCCTTATATATAATATTTACTTTTTATGCTTTTTTAGATCCAAAAATAACGACGCCAAACCAGAGCGTAATTATAGAAGATTTGGAATACTGTACTAAATATGACTTTGCAATAACAATTCTAAGTGAAAACGGACTAGACAACATAAAAATCAACCCAAATACTATCAGGACAATAATTACTGGCGGTGATCAAATGGAGGCGCCAACAAATCTAACGGTAAGTACAACTTTGAAGTGTCCCTAATGGTCTAACGGCTAAAATGCTTTTATAATTAAAATATAATTGCTTTTAAAAACTGGCCTTCAACTAATTAAGTTGAGTTTTACGTAATTTTTTTTATCCAAACATTCTGTGTTTTATTACGTATATTAAGCGTCTGAATTCACGTTTGTTTTATTCTGGTACAAAAACAGACCTGTGCGAAATTAATTGTATCCAGCTCACAAAATCCAATCGATTTTCACATTAAATCCTATTTAAGGAGTTTGTTTGTAAACGGGAGTCCAGTGGCAGGGCTAAAATTCATTTAATTGAAAGTATTCAAATATTAGGGATTACGCTGAACACCTGCTTTATACACTTAACTACTAGTATATATTTGACCATTGAGAGTATGTTTGCTTTTTCAATGAAATATAGATTACCTTTATTATTATACATGCAGTTTTGATATAAAATTATTTAATTTGTGAATATATCATATTTTATAAATTAAGAAATTTCGCATTTCACAACGTGGATTTTTTTTTCAGAAGATTCATAAAAAATTTTTAACCCTGGAATGCTACACTTATTTCCGACTCTGCATCTGCTTCACAGGGGTACAACCGTACCCCAAATAAAACACGTCGTATTTTAGAAAAATGAAAAATTTATTCACTTACAGAAAAATAATAACTTAAACCGAGTCTCTAAGAACACTTTTAACGCACATCCATAATAAAATGTTCATGCGGCACACACTGAGCATATTTTTTTTGATGTTGTAAACACACGAACTTTTTGCATACAGCACAGCTTACTCTCGATTTTCGATCCTCTCTTCTGGGACAAAGCACACACCTACCCACTATTGTTGTAAGCCTAGTAGGTACTTCTTCTGAAGTGGTTATCTTGAGGACCCTACATATAGTTTCACGGAGTTCGCGCCTCAAAGTTGGAGCTTCCAAACGACTTAAATAATTTCTGGTAACTTGGTCGTAAATGGCTCATCACCTTTTTCGTGCATTGTCGAAAGCATAATTACTGCTTTTTTAGCACTCTTGGGTGGACAGTATGATAACAGTGTCAGATGTCCACTGTAGTAAAACATGGCAGAATTTTGATTCCTTTCTTTGAGTTCCAAAAACGACTCAGGAATTTCTTTTTCTTATAGTACCAACAATGGTAATTTTCCTCTCCAAAAGATGTTTCGCGGTCTTAATAGCAGTAAACCAGTTATCCATGGTCAAGTTCCTATTTGTTCCTTGGACAGAACTGGTTAGCTTATTACAGTAATACTGAGCTACAGGAACATCAGTTGGTGTGGAACCTTTTCCTATATAAATTTCAGCATCAAGTGCAAAAGCTGTTTTAGCATCACAGGACAACACAATTTTGGTTCCGTATTTATTGGGCTTTGAAGGGATGTACATTTTAAAAGGACATCGGCCTCTAAAACCAACCAATTGTTCATCAATTGTAATATATTTTGAAGGAGTATATAGGTTTTAAATTTTAACGATTGACCTCTCAAATACCTCTCGAAAAGCTGCAAGCTTATCAGTTTCTTTTCTTTCAGCTCTGGACTGCTTATCATCAAAGCGAAGACAGTTTATCAAAAACCTGAAACGTGCCTCGAGCATGGTAGCACGGAATATTGGAATTCCTGTGTCTTTATCAAATAGCTCCTTGGTCAAAACTCTGGCCATTTTCATAAAACCGGTATAATAAAATAGTCCGAAAAGTGCTTGGAGTTCAATGCTGTTTGTATCCTTAGTCCAAGAGGGTCTCTTACCTACTGGCGTAATAACAGATGCATCAGTATCTTGGTCATCGTTCTTATTTGAATATTTCAATCGTTGAACTTAGATCTCGTTATTAGTATATTGGGTATATTTATCAAAATTTTCTTGAGTGAAACATAATTTCCAAGCTTCAGTTCCCGATGTTATATGTTTTGCTTCGTTTTTGTTTCCAGGTAAATACAAAACCAGATTTCGTTTTGGTGTGCAATAAAAGAATTAAGGTTGATTTGAGTGCCGCGTATTTCATCCTCTTCTGGCTCCTCTCTAAAATCAGGTATAATGGCATCTTCCTCCTCGCTGTCATCCGAAAAACTGTCTGAATCAGATTCATAGAGAATGCGATGAATTTCTCCGACATCTTCAGGCTTTGTTAGATTGAAGAACTTTTTCTGCAGAGCCATTATTCGTGCAGCCTAACAAAGAAAATCAATAATAACTTAAAAATCAAAGAAAAATATAATATCTTAAAAAAAAAACTAAAATATTTTCAAAGTATTATAGACATATTTTAGTAATATTTTTTAAAAAAAAGATACTTAATCATATAATAATAATCACCAAAATCTACTGAGAAGCGAAATAATCACAGAGTATATTTAACCTAAACTGCTACACTGGGGTACGCGCTAACCCCAAATATCACAAATCTCGAAAAGAAAAAACCGTGTGCCAATGTCAATTGTCGCACGCGAACTGACTTGCCGCGTCTTGAAACTAATAAGACGTCGGCGTTCGTTCCCCCGCCCACTTCCATTTAACTTGAGATATGATTAATGATGGGGTACAAATGTACCATAAGTAGCATTCCAGGGTTAACTTTAATTTGAAGTAAAAGATCAATTGATTCAAAACAAATCTCATGATGTAAACTTAAATTGGTTTTTGACAGTATATAGCACAGCCTACTTCTTTATTACTCTACAAATTTTCTGGCATTAGTAGAGAGCTCACGAAATCATATCATTAAGCTTAACAGCAGGTTGTTAGGATAGATGTTAATTCAGGTAGTTTTTAAACTAAATTTAATTAATAAAGTGTCTTATATGTATTAATCTTTGAGCCAACAATTTTGAATTTAAATTATTATTTCCCTTATTCTGGGAAGTAATGTCAAGTATACAGGGTGATTAATTAAGAATGGGCAATCTCTGAACTGGAGATACTACATACCAAAATATGGCGATTGAGCTTAACATGTCTAAAAAATTTGGAGATTCACGAGATAGAGGGTATTTAAAATTGGAATTTTAATTTGAAATTTCTTAATAATTTTGTGATTTTAAGCAGTATCGTCTTGAAAATTGGCGACTTTATATGTTTTATACCGGGCGCTAGTTACACCGTATTATTTAAATAAATTAAAACATATTTTTTTGCTTAATCAGTTATGGCTAAAATAACTAGAAAGTCTAAAAGGCAATTAAATTTTGAATAAAAAAGGTACTCTTGTTTATTTCATATAACTCTATCAGTTTTTAAGTTATTTGCATTTTAAACATTCAGCGTAAAAAATCCTAAGCCACCGTTATGACATTGACTTTTTTTCAAGTAGGCTTGTGTCAGCACTTATCAGTTTTTCGTGTATAGAAATTATATGACAATTTTACTGTCACTAAGTAAGAGTGTATTATTTGTAGTAAAAATTCCAAAATAAGAAAATTCCACGTCATAATGAATATTCCAACAGTGAAATGCGTGATATGATTTGCGTTTTTGCTCATTCAAACTAAAGTGCAGCCAAAAGGTATTTAGAATTATACCCCAATCGAAGACAACCCAATCACAAACTGTTCAGACGTATTTATAACCGCCTAGGCGAAACAGGGTAGTTTCGTTCTAAAACCTTAAATAGTGCTCCAAAAAATATCAACGTCGATGATGAAGAAGAGGTTTTAGCTCGTCTTTCGGAAAATCCAGTGTAGTGGGGGGTACTTACGTACTCGCCGTATGTCCACCCGCTAACCTTTGACGTCGCAGGGTATCCGTCAAGCCCCCTCACTATTTCTTTACAGTTATAGGAGAAAAAGTTGACAAAATGCCTCGGGCGCCACTCTAAGTAATTAAAGGAGCTTAAAGTCCCCTCTAGCCTCTCGGGTAAGCCTTTAGACAGTGGAGAAACCAGGTAAAAATTGAAAGTAGACTGTCCGGTTATAATGAGATCTTATTGCTCTTAATCTTTATTATTACAAATACTAATAAGTAACAGATTTGGTTGCTTAAAACTAAATGAATAAAAGTGTCCTTAAAATCTAACAATCCCCATTACCAATTTCTATGATTAAGCACAGGCAGTTATATTGTACAAGCGGTTACGGATGACATTCGTTAAGCAAAGCCGGAAACTCAACACCAATCAAGCGAAGCAATCCCAATCAATCGGTCAATATTTGTCTCTGCTCTGTTGCTATACGAATAGTAATTATATTTCGTATTGCCGTTCTCGAATTACAATAACTACTTGTAGTCGCAATTTTTTCTTAGCTCGGTCATCACGAATAATTTAAAGCAAATTCCCTTAGTACGTTCCACTTCCCTGCAACCCCACTCTAGCCCATATTCAGTCACCGCCACAACCAGTCTTCACTGCAATTTTTTCGTGCGCTCGGTGTTGACGCGTAGATTTTTGATCTTAACATTTAATTGTGAAAAATGGGAAAAATTTCAAAACAAGTGTCGATCAAACAAAAGAAAAGAAAGCTAAAGAAATTACTTGAATTATTGGACAGCTCAAGTAAGTAAAATATTGCTATTCTATTTATTTGTTATTTCTCTTAGGTTCCCTTATATTTCTTAAGAAAAACAGACAAATGACCGCGTGATTTACAGTAGTGTTCACATAGGTGATATGCTTAAACTGTATATTTACCATAGGATTCATATGAATTCCTGTAATTTTCTATTATTTAGAACTTTCAAATGAAGTTTAGTTAATAGAATGCCATACAATTTTTTTACAGTATACACATGAATGCTGTATTAAAATTGATTTTTACTTGTCTCGATGCGACGAAGGGTCGCATTCCCCGTCCACCTTTTTTTCACATGAACTCAAGGTCGGGGCGGTCGGAATTTTCTTATCGCGTAAATATTTACGACAAATGCACACAGATGTTCGTAGATGGTTTTATATATTTCTGCTTTATTGCAGGTTCGTCCGAAAGTTTTTCAAATGAGGAACCAGGGACGGACTCGGATTCGGATGCGCCATTAATAAATTTGGTGACACCGACTTCCGCAGTAACAGCTGGTTTGGCTAATGAAGGTGCGCAAGATATTTTAGCCTTATTAAGCAACCAATCATCAGTTACTAAAGGTCCTGAGATTAATTCTGATGTAGCTGCTCTTCTCTCAGGTTTTCTTACTAAAGGAATTGATAAAGAAAATCGTAATGCAATCATAGATTCTTATCCATGTATTGCTAACTGCACAGCACTTCAACCACCTATAATTAATCCAGAAATAAAATCTTGCCTGGATGCAAACGCATTAAAACAGGATAATTTCCTAAGAAAGTTACAATCCCAGTTGGCAGCTGGTATAAGCGCGATAGCGATTCCGCTTGACCAACAATATGAAGTAGCCAAGAAAACCGAAACTGAAGAGGCAAAGAAAGAATTAGAAAAAAAATGTGATTCTGTTAAAATATTTTCGGATGTTTTCCACGCCCTGTCTTTACATCGACGTCATGGTATTGTTCCTTTTTTGGACATTGGGGTGAAGAAAATTCTGGATGATTGCCCGATAGACGAATTTTTGTTTGGAAAATCATTCCCGGACCAATTAAAAAGCTCTAATGAAGAACAACGTTTGGGTTCCAGTATAAGGAAGAAAGCTAGGGTTCCACAATATACTACTTCCAAATCTCCGGTTGTACAAAAAACCAATCAACCTAAAGCCGGTCCTTCAGGTATATCAACATCTTTAAACTATCGGCGCTCACAGCGCCGGACTCGTTTCAAAAAGGAGGAGGGGAGCGGAACCCACCATTCCAGGAGAGCATATCCTCCACGTTAAGAGAAGAACCAGATCAGTTATTAACTAGCCAGGTAAATAAGAAATACGCGGGCCGCCTTTCTAAATATTTAGAAAAATGGGCTCTTATCACTAATGATTATGCTGTTCTCTCTTGGGTTTCTGGATATAAGATTCCATTTAGGAAGAAACCAGTGCAAACTTATTTACCAAAATCAAGTTTTACATTAACAGAGGCATCTCAATTGGAAGATGTTATTACTCAATTGTTACAGATAGGAGCAGTGTCAAAGACTTATCCAAGATCTAGTCAGTTTTTTTCATCAATTTTCTTGGCTCCAAAACCCGAGGGTTCCTATAGATTTATATTAAATCTCAAAGCTTTGAACCGTTTTCTACGACCTCCTTATTTTAAACTAGAGGATCATAGGACAGTCTTTAAATTATTATATCCAAATTGTTTCTTTACATCACTTGACATTAAAGATGCATATTTTTTGATTTCAGTGAATAAAAGATTTAGAAAATATTTGTCCTTTGATTTTAAAGGTTCATATTATCAATTTAACTGTTTGCCGTTTGGTCTTTGCACAGCGCCATTTGTGTTTACAAAGATCATGAAACCTGTAGTAAAATTCTTAAGGTCTAATGGCATTGTATGTGTTATTTATCTAGATGACATTCTCATTATTAGTAAAACTTTTGAGACAGCTTGTAAAGACTGCCAAGCTACAAAAGATCTTCTGGAATCCTTAGGTTTTTTACTTAATTCCAAGAAAAGTAATTTAGTTCCTTCTCAGACATGTACATTTCTGGGCTTTGCATATAACTCCATATCATTTAAGGTACTTTTACCCATCGAGAAGGCAACTCTTATTCAGGCACAAATTTTAAAACTTTTAACGAAGGACAAATGCTCTATTTGAACTCTGGCTCAACTTATAGGTAAATTTGTAGCAGCTTGTCCTGCTGTTAAATATGGTTGGGTTCATTTAAAAATTTTAGAGCGTAAAAAGTATTTAGCATTACGCTCTAATAGACATAATTATCAGTCAACTTTATTACTTTCAGACTGTATAAAATCTGAATTACAATGGTGGCATCAAACCTTAACTCATAATTATGGTACACATATAGTGACAAATACAGTGTTTGCCCTTGAGATTTTTACAGATGCTTCTCTAACGGGTTGGGGTGCTCATTGTCTAAGTAAAGTTACACATGGTTTTTGGCACACATGTGACAGAGTAAAACATATTAATTATTTGGAATTGCTAGCAGCTTTTAACGCACTTGGTTCGTTTGCTTCAGATTTATCAAATTGTTCCATTCTACTTAGAGTAGATAATGTGACAGCCATAGCCTGTATAAATCGTATGGGTAGTGTAAGGTTTAAAAATCTTAATTATATCACAAGACAAATTTGGCTGTGGTGTGAAACTAGAAATATTTTCCTAGTTGCCTCATATGTTAATACTAAAGATAATGTCCATGCAGATAAGGAATCTCGATCGACTTCAATTAATACAGAATATGAATTATCAAATCATGCTTTTCAAAAGATATGTCAGTATTTTGGTAAACCTACTATTGACCTATTTGCATCACAATTAAATGCAAAGTGTACTAGATATATCTCATGGAAACCAGATCCTAGTTCTATCACTGTAGATGCTTTCACTGTTTCGTGGGAAGGTCAATTTTTCTATGCCTTCCCACCATTTAGCCTTGTATTAAAATGCTTACAAAAGATCATTGCTGAAGGAGCCCAGGGAATAGTAGTAGTTCCTCGCTGGAATACCCAGCCATGGTACTCTACCTTTCGTAAACTTCTTGTAACAAAACCTTTAGTTTTCACACCAGATCAAAGTTTACTTTCTTCACCTTTCAGAGACTGTCACCCACTTTGGCAGACCCTTTCCCTGGAGGTTGGAATTTTATCCGGGAGGCTTTTCACAGACGAGGTGTCCTAGCAATAGGACTTCAGGCTATTAAATATTCAATCAGCACATCTACTTTAAAGCAGTATACTGCATACTTAAGGAAATGGTGGGATTTTTGCAGCACAAAAAACCATAATCCTTTTCAATATTCATTAAATTTGGTTTTGGACTTTCTAAGCACCCAATTTCAAAGTGGCGCATCCTACTCTACTATTAACTCGCAACATGCGGCTATAGTCCTACTTTTTTCAATAGAAACATCAGAGAAAAATATTATAAGACGTTTTTTGAAAGGCATCTATAACCAAAAACCATCTAGGCCAAAATACCAAACTACGTGGGACCCACATCCGGTTCTTTTACATCTATCCAGTCTATATCCTTTGTCTGACATTTCTAGGTTTCAATTAACAATGAAGCTGGTCACATTATTAGCATTAATTACAGGCCATAGGCTTCAAACTTTGGCATGTATACGTTTACAAAATATCATTAGATTTCCAGATCGTTTAGAAATAAAAATTTCAGACAGACTTAAAACTTCATCTTATAAGAAATTTCAACCAATATTGATAATCCCATATTTTAAAGAAAATGCTTCTCTCTGCGTGGCCTCTGTCATTGATCAATATATACTGGTAACCAGGGATCTTCGTTCCCCAGACACTGATTTCTTAATTCTAACAGTTAATAAACCCTTTCATCCAGTGTCAGCACAGAGATTAAGCAAATGGATTAAGCTTACTCTTGCAGCTAGTGGCATTAATACCACTCAATTTTCGGGTTACAGTACTCGTCATGCAGCCACTTCGGCAGCCTATAGGGCAGGAGTTTCTATTGAGGTTATAAGATCTAGAGCGGGTTGGACACAAAAATCTAACACGTTTGCGAGATTTTACAATAGACCCCTATCAGAAGATCCTGCAGCATTTGCTAAAGGGATCTTAGGTATAGTGCATTATAAATAATAGATTTAGATACTTATGTGTTTGTAGTTTGTTGTGTTCCTTTAATATAAAAAATTCATTATATTATATTTATATTTTGTACAAATACTGTATTTTGTTACAAATATATTTTTGGAGAAAATTCTAGATCTTTATCTTTGAACATCTACAAGTAGTTATTGTAATTCGAGAACGGCAATACGAAATATAATTAAACGATCAATTGACTTACCTTAAGGATAATTGATCTATATTATATGAGTATTGCCGTTCGAAGAATTACAAACCCACCCCAGTATCCCACCCGGATAGGTTGATCCAGAATTTTCAGCAAAATTGCAGTGAAGACTGGTTGTGGCGGTGACTGAATATGGGCTAGAGTGGGGTTGCAGGGAAGTGGAACGTACTAAGGGAATTTGCTTTAAATTATTCGTGATGACCGAGCTAAGAAAAAATTGCGACTACAAGTAGTTATTGTAATTCTTCGAACGGCAATACTCATATAATATAGATCAATTATCCTTAAGGTAAGTCAATTGATCGTTTAATTATGACATCACGGACTCGGTTATTACTCGTCTCTCACCATCTTGAGAAGCCAAGTAATAATTAATAAACGCGCCTACCTATAGGCACCAGTTAATAATATTCGCGACTGTGGCTTGCCCTACAAAACACGAAGAAAGATAGTGTCCAAACCACAGTTTTAAAAGTTCATAAAGCGGAGCGGAATCAATATGAATATTCTAATAATTAATTACAGATAAAAACAGCGGAAACATAAATTACCACCGTCTTCCAAGCTTGTAAAAATGGTAACTAAGATACCGTAACGCGGATAATTTTCACGATAATTTCATTAATATAACCCGCTTACTACCTGCCCTACAAAACACAAAGAAAGATAGTGTCCAGGCACCAGTTACTAATATTCGCGACTGTGGTTTGCCCTACAAAACACGAAGAAAGATAGTGTCCAAACCATAGTTTTAAAATGAAATAAAACGGAACGGGACGGAACGATATCAATAGCAACGGATTCGATAAAGATCTTAATACGCGAGCTTGGAAGCGGCCGGTCAACTGTCAACAGGTGGCTCTTACCTAACCCAATTCACACTGTCAACGTCAAGACAAATTTAAACGTAAATATTGAAAATTTAACGGTATTGAAATATGGAAAAGTTACTGGTACTTCGCTCGAAAGGTATGGCACGACCTTACTGTGACGAATGTGTATCCTTGGTGGACCTGGAACTTTTTTATACCCATCGCAGGAATTTGGATGCCGACGACTCACGAACATCCTTGGAACCAATCGTTGAATAAAAATGCAATTGGGAAAACTTAATGAAAATAGAGTTTTTCCTCATAAAAACGGTACGGATTTATAGGCCATGACCTTTTATGATAAACAAAATTAGTTTCAGCTCTCAAAACCGGGTATTTCTAGGTGAAAACAGCGGGACAAAAGCTGGCCACATGTGTACAAGAAAACCGGCTTTTCAGGAAAACCGCGGGAAACTAAATCATGATTTATATTATATTTTGCCACACCGGGCATACCCCTTCATTTAACAGGGCTTTCCAAGGTAGGTAAACCTTAAAACTTGCAACATAGAACATGTAAACAATGCAACAGCATGAAAGGAAAATTTCATGAAAATAACCGGAAAACTGGAAGCATCGTGATGAAAACTCTCTCAGTTTTAGGCATTTGTGGTTCTTTATTATCCTAAGAATAACCAGGGCTGAAAACAATAAGGCTAGAGACTACAACATAGTCAACGGAGAACTAGACATAACCTATAAGAAATCAAACCTTTCCAGAATACTATCAAGCTAGCAACCTCTTTAAGTTGGTTTCTTTATGAATGTTTAGAATTATAAACCCCTCATGACTCACAGGTAAAGCTTAAAATGTATCTTTTTGTTATGTAAATTATAAATTTAGAGGTTAAAATGTTAACGGAGCACAATTATCTAAGTTGTCTTATAAAAGACTGCCTGGGCTTACCCTTATTACTATAAAATAAAGACAAAATCTTCGTTACACCAGATCTCAGTACTCGTCGGTAAAGTACGGCAACAGGAATAAGGAGAATTTTAAAGAAAGATAATCTCCGTTCATATCACTATACTCCTGTCCAAAGTTTGCTACCTCTAGATTTACCAGTTCGCATACAGTTTGCACAATTTATGCTAGATAAACAATCCGAAAACCAAATAATCATTTGTGGGACTCCAAAAATCCACATGCTCGAAAAAAACGACATTTTCAGCATGAATTCATGGTAAATATTTGGAGATGGCTGCAAAATCCCTAAAGCGCAAAATTCCTAAAACCCAAACGTCCTAATCGGAGCGGCTCGGCATACATCGGAATTTCTGGGATCCCTATTTTACATTGAACCAAGCATAGATCGGTATTATATTTGTCAACGTCGCATTTCATAATCATCATGGCCTAGCAACGGTCGGAGCGAGGATCGTCCATAAGCGTCGCACTCTTCAGTAATTTTCTACCTGAGTACCCCAATTTGTACTATTTAGGGTTTGAATAGTCTCTGGTACAGTGGCGTACCTCTGGGTACAGTGGCATACCCAGAGTTTGGGCTTGGGGGGGATATAAAAAAAAAACGAATAAACATAATTTATTTATTTTACGTTAAATTTGAAATTACAAAACAAAATCTAAACGCCGTGGCTTCAAAGCGAGATCATCAATAATTTCATCAACAGATATTACTTCTTCTCGATGAATTGATAGCATGGCCAATCCATTAAGCCGCGTTTGGGTGGTAGTATTACTCAAATACGTTTTTATCCGTTTTAACGTGGAAAATGTACGTTCTGGCGTCGAAGTTGACACTGGCAATGTACAAAAAATTTTTTAGAAGTTTCAGTACATTGGGATAGGCATGCTGACTACAAACTTCCAAACAAGCTAATGCTTGGCGTTTGTTTTTTATTTCTGGGAAATTGTTTAAATGCTCATGCCACAGTTTTATTTCAGATTTTGTGATAATTTTTGGATAACATCGGGTAAATATAAATCAAGCAAATTGTTAAACTTATTGCTTGAATCAGTTGATTCTCCAATAGATGAAGGTGATAATATTGTGCGTTATTCGTTTTACTTTAATTTCGGCGCCCACACTCGACGCCACTTCCTAAAAAATAAATACAAAAGTGAAATAATCTCAAATTAAAAAAAAAGGATACAAAATTTACCACTGCTTTGTTAAAAGGCCCTTCAAAATGTTTGTCAGCATCTAGTCGCAGCTTCCTTAAGCATAAAATTACATTTTCAGTCACCATTACAGCCTCTTTTAAATCAATGTCCACTTTTTGCAGAACCCGACAAAGTGGCAAACCAAAACTAAAGATCTGGTTAACTACTTGGAGGGCTATTAAAAAGTCGGAATCAAAAAGACTATTACGCAAAACTGGTGCATCCCCAGAATCCCTCCAAGCAGATATATCTTCCAAGCTTTCAACGACGTATTTGTAAAGTTCCATGAAGTCTTGCACTGCTTCATATTTGGATATCCATCGAGTTGCGCATAATCTCTTTAGGGTTTTTGCAGATGGATGTTCATTTGATTCTTCGATTTTCTTAAAAGCACATTTTTGCGCTTTGGAGTATTAAAAAAAGTATATAGTTTTTCAATAACTCCAAGACAATTTCTTATTTGTTGAACCTCACATGCTTTGGAAATGGCCAGATTTAATGAACGTGCAGCACAATGTATATAAATAGCCTTTGGACATCTTTGTCGAATAAATTTTTGCACTCCGTTAAATTTTCCAGACATGTTACTGGCTCCATCGTACCCTTGCCCCACCAGGTAGTTTATATCCACGCCAAAACTTTCCAGGCTATTTAAGATTGTGTTTGATACATTTTCACCTGTCAAACTATCAGCTGGAATAAACTGTAAGAAATCTTCATTTATTTTGTTATTATCACTCACGTATCTTACACATATGCTAACTTGTTCGACTGTAGAAATATTTGTTATTTCGTCGGCAAGAATAGCAAACGCCTCTGCCTTGTTTATTCTGTAAACAAGTTG
>NW_026088602.1:0-26530 GCF_022605725.1 Anthonomus grandis grandis | reverse complement strand
ACACATCTCGTGAGAGTAATAAAATCTGCATGGTATATATGGATGACATTATAATTTTCAGTTCTGGATTGCAGGAACATATTCAAAATTTAAAACTTGTTTTTTTTCAAAATTGAGGGAAGCTAATTTTAAAATACAAGTAGATAAATGTGAGTTCTTGTGTAAGGAGGTAGAGTTTTTAGGGCATGTAGTCACTCGAGATGGTATCAAACCCAACGATAAAAAGATTGCTGCGATTCAAAAGTTCCCAATTCCCAAAACGCAGCGTGAAATCAAATCTTTTTTAGGCCTTGTGGGTTATTATCGAAAATTCATCCATAACTTCGCAAAAATCACTAAGCCACTTACTAAATGCTTAAAAAAGAATGAAAAGGTCCAACATTCAGAAGAATTTATTAGCAGTTTCAACACCTGTAAAAATCTTTTAACATCTGCACCCGTACTAGCATACCCTGATTTTTCTAAGCCTTTCGAAGTAACGACAGATGCATCAAATTATGCTGTTGGTGCCATTCTATCACAGGAAAACCACCCCATTTGTTATGCCTCCCGTACGTTAAACCCTGCCGAGGTGAACTATTCGACCATCGAAAAGGAGTTGCTTGCCATTGTTTGGAGTTGCAAATATTTTCGGCCATATTTGTTTGGCCATAAGTTTACCATCCACACAGATCATAAGCCTCTTCAGTGGTTGTTTTCCCTTAAGGAGCCTAACTCCCGGCTCATAAGATGGCGTTTGAAGTTAGAGGAGTTTGATTACACTATTCAATATAAAAAAGGAAAATCTAATCAAGCAGCCGATGCACTTTCCCGAAATCCCGTGAGTGTCAATGCTGTTGAAACTGAATCTGTCTTAAACAACCCTGGTGATGTGGATGAAATAGTGTATGATTTTCTACAAAATCCAAATGAACTCCCAAACTTAGATGATTCCAACCTGGACGAAATTCTTCTTGAGCCTAATTCTCAATCTCGTTGAATTAATATCTTATCAGATATTACAATCAGGCCTGCTCAAACACAACTGTCTTCTCAAGCCAGCCTCATCGAAGAAAGTTCAGAAAATCTGCCAGAATTTACTATAACCCCAATATTTCAAGCCCCTTCTAAAACAAGAGTTGTTAAGGAAATTAAATGCAGTCCTAAAGACAATCCTTCAGATATAACAAATTTCCCTGTGGACCAGCCCCCCGATCTTCCTAATATTTCTGATAATACTCCAGAAATTACTATTACTCCATTAGAACCAGAAAACCCTGATCAATCAAACGATATCGAAACGGCCTATACATCTGCCGAAAATCCAATTTTGAATCTACCTATAACTGAGAAATCTCTGAATACCTTTAAAAATCAAATTATTATTACAACCGGAGATACCCAAGATATTCAGCTAAAAACGGAAAAAATATTCGAAAACAAACGAATGTACGTAACCGTTTCAGCAAGAAATCCAACACCCAATTTTATTGACTTATTAAAACAATATATCGACCCCAAATACACCTATGCTATTTATTTTCGTAACGACAAATTAAGCAAACATTTTACGGTAACATTACAAAATTTATTTAAAAATTCCTCTTTTAAAATAATCTTATGTTCTAAACTTTTGGAAGATATTGTGACATCAGATGACCAAAAAGAAAAACTTAATTTGTATCACACCACTAAAACTTGTCACAGAGGAATAAATGAAATGAAAATGGCCCTCTTATCAAAATTTTATTGGCCAAAAATGACAATCGATATTGAAAATTTTGTAAATAATTGTGAAATTTGTTAAAAAAATAAATATGATCGAAATCCACCTATCATTAAATTTAACTTGACCCCGACAAGTTCAAAACCTTTCGAACACATCCATATGGATACCTTTAAAATTTCAAATGCATGTTTTTTAACTATAATTGATTCCTTCTCGCGGTATGGTCAAGCCTACCCCTTAATCTCATTAACCGGAATTTCTATAATAGAAAGCCTATTCCAATTTATAAGTCATCATGGTTTGCCCCAGAAAATAACTGTAGACTCAGGTACTGAATTTAAAAATGAAGAAGTTGAAGATTTTTGTAAACTCTATAAAATTGAATTACATTTCACCACCCCAAAAAATAGTAACAGTAATTCACCCGTAGAACGGTTTTATTCCACTTTAATCGAACATTTTAGGTGCCTAAAAGAACAACACAGTCATTTCACAGCTGACCAGCTGATAAAACGTGCCGTATTAGGCTACAACAACTCTATTCATAGTGTAACAAAGCATACACCTTTCGAGATAATAAAAGGCCATATAAATAATACGGATCCCTTTGACTTAAGCGACCATGTAATTATATCTAATTATGTACAGTCTCATAAAGATAACACGAAATTATTATTTAGCAAGATTCGAGAACGGAATGCGATGACTAAGGAAAAGGTTATAAATAAATGTAACGAAAAGAGGTCAGAACCCCCGGACTTTTCTCAAGAGAAAAATGCTTTTATAAGAACAAAATTAAGAAATAAAAACATGCCAAAATTCAAAAAAGTCCCCATAAAATCTCAAAGTGGTATTTAAATATTCACTAAAAAAGGTTCCTATCATAAAAATATTGCCAGACTTCCAAAAGTTAAAAAACGAAAATCTTTGCAGGAAAACCAGAATGAAGAACATTCGACTCTTACTTTACCTGTTTCAATTCCTAGTAACAACTAATTCCTATGATATTCAATTAACTCCTATCAAAAACCCTGTACTTCCTATTTATTTAGGGGATGTAAAACTTTTCTATACTAAACATACATTTCTTCATTATGTTGATATATTACCTATAATTAATCAGTTAGAAAATATCCAAAAGTACTTTAATATCATAAAAAATCAAATAGAAAAAGTAGATAATAGTAATCTATCTAATATAAACCCGATATCTTACCATATTTTGTCTGAAAACTCTCTTTCTAGAACTGAATATTTAATTACAAATGCAAAAGAAAAAGCTCTTAATTTGTATCCTCATATTAGGGAAAAGAGAGGTTTAATGGACATAATTAGAAAAGGTCAAAAATGGTTATTTGGAACTCTAGACGCTGACGATGGAGAACGTTACGATCAAGCAATTAATAGTCTTCTACAAAATCAAGAAAATGTTATGAAAGAACTTAATCTACAAATTTCATTACAGAAAAGCCTTATAAATAACTTTAATAAAACTGTTTCATTCCTTAATTCCAACCAATTAAAATTGAAAAGAAGTATGGAAAGTTTTAAACATGCAAGTGAAAATAAAATAAATAACATCAATAATTTTTTAGTGTTTCAAGGCATTCTGTTTTAAATTAATTTAGATTGTCAAAATCTTATTAATTTTGTAGATAATTTAGAGGACGCCATTATGTTTGCAAAACTAAATGCTTTACATGATAGTATTATATCCACCTATGAATTAGAAAATATGATAGGCTATTTAAAATCAATTTATAATAAAAATCAGTTGCCAACCTTTAAGAACCCAATTAATTATTATCAATTTTTGGGAACTCAAGTAAGTTTCTCTGATAACAAAATAATTTTTGCTATTCACGTACCAATCTTGAAACCTCAAACATATTCGTTCATTCGCCTTTTTCCTATAATCCAAAACTCCCAATTAATCATCCCTAAATACCCTTACTTGGCACGAACGAAACAAGAGGTCCAGTTTAAAGCAACCGATTGCCCATTCCTGGAACATGCCTTTTACTGCAAGGAGGAGTTCTATCCACGTGATGACTGCATCCTCCAAATCCTGGACAATGTGAAGCCCACTAGTTGCCAGATAATTGAAGCCCATGTTGACGAACCCATTGCTGAGCAAGTAACTACAGACGAGGTCCTGATTTTACCCCAGCAAAAAGTTAGAATTACCACCCAGTGTAATATGGATCAATCGTTCGATCTGGATGGACCCACTTTACTAAAGATGCCCAATAACTGCACTATCCAAGTTGGTCAAAAGAAATTTAGTAATAATTTCAAGATCCAGTATGGAAAGCCACTCGTACTACCTTAACTACAAATAGTAAACTTTTCTGATCCTTCAACTGTTCTGAGGAGTGAAAACTTTACTGAAATAGACTTCAATGAAATCTACCAGCTCTCGAGACAAATCAATCAGCTTTCACCTGTACAAGAGGTTTCCCAAGAACCTGTCCAATACCAGATGCTGTCAGTAGGTACCTTAGCAATCCTGATCTTGGTACTACTCATCATATGTCTACTCAAAGGGAAGACCGCTATCCAAAGATGCCAGAAAAAGACACCAAAGGATGCGGAACGAGCAGCCCCAAATCCAGAAAATATCCCTATTTTCTGACTTAAGGAGGGAGGAGTTATGTGAACATCTTCCATGGTCACTTCCAGCGAACCCACGGAATTGCCGATGTCAGCATTGTGCCACGACCATGAATATCGCAGATTATAAATATATGTACTTTTCTGTTTTACCTCATTCTTACTTGTTCTGTCAATAGTAACGTAAATTCGTATCTCTACTTTTTCTTGGATAAAAATTTGTTTTTAAAAAGAAGTTGTGCCGATCCCTTTATCTAACTAGCGGCTCGGTATTCGGTTGTTTATGAACAAAAAGTAATTTAACAACTTAACTACAATAAAATGGAAGAACCTATTAAAACGTTACTTAGTGCAATATTAACAGACTATTGAATTGTAAAAATGGATAGTCAAAGTGTCGAAAGTTTTACTGTGTCGTTTCAATGCAAGTTGAGTGGTGAAAACAATGATGAAAACAGCAAGCAATTGTGTTGTTGAAAAATGCGTTCGTGAGGGCCAAAGATTTGAATTTCGTAAAAGGTATTTCACTAAAAAATAAGTTAAAAAATAAAAAGAAAGGAGAGAAGCGTAATTACAATTGCCACGAGAATATCAGCATAAAATTTTTAAAACAAACACATAACACTTTAAAAAATCTAAATTCCTTAAAGAAGGATTACACGTTTTAATAGATACACATTATGTACGTGAAATTTGTGACTTTGTACATAGTCATAAATTGCACGTTGCTCAGGCTTACAACCTCTTACGTTGCAGTGATGACGTCAAGGCAATATTTGTCTCATATTTTGAATCAGGGATGACTCCTGCCGCAGCAAAAATATACCACGAAATGGAATTGGCTGAAAATGTCGATTCGGGGGTTGTTGAATGCAAATGCTCAAAAAAACCCTATGGAAATGTGTTGAATATATTATCTCAAAGAATATTTAGGGACGTGGCAACATTGCATATTCCAGTAATGTACTCATTTGTTGTCGTTATCTGGGATGTTTTCTGTTTTGTCTTTGTGTGACGTGTGTCATGATCAGCTGTGTGAGCTGTGTGTGTAATTTTTTTTTGCACCATCATGGTTGCTTTTACTTAAATAAATCTTGTTTGTCGGTAGTTTTTCGCAGTAAACTCGCCTTTTATTTACTTCCTAATAAAAAGTTCTAACAGGTTATGGGCCCAGGCCGCAGCCCTAGGCCGTCGCCACATTTTAATCGTGTTTTTTAGTTGGTCGTGTTGGCGTAGAATAGGAAGTAAAACGGTAATCGCGAGTGTCGAAAAAATGGCTGTGAACTATCTGAATAATGTGCCAAAGTTGATTGGGCGGGAAAATTATGCAGATTGGGCATTTGCAGTAGAAAATGTGTTTGTCTTAGAGGGATTATCGAAGTGTATCGATGGATCTGAAACTGATACCGTTTTAGTAAGCAAGGCCAAGGCAAAATTGATCCTAACTTTGGATTCTTCGCTATTTATTCACGTAAAAGATAGTAGTTCTGCCAAGGATGTATGGGACAAGTTAAAGCGACTCTATGAGGATTCAGGTTTTGCACGTAAAATTGGTTTACTAAGGAAATTAATTTCATTGAGGCTTGATTGTTGTGAATCAATGGAAAATTATGTGAACTAGGTAATCGATACATCACAAAAGATTGAAAGATGTAGTTTTCAGCTCAGTCAGGAGTTAATAGGCAGCTTGATGTTAGCTGGATTAACTGACAAGTACGAACCAATGGTTATTGCAACTGAACATGCAGGTATTGACATTACAGCAGATTCCATAAAATCTAGGTTTTATGGAAACCTAGAAACCAGCGCCTAGGTGGCGCTGATAATCGACATCAGTCATCTGGTGGTGCTTTCGCAACTTCTTCGTTTAGCAAAATGACCAAATGGGGTGCTGGAAGTAATGTTGGCAGCAAGTGGTTCGGCAAGGGAAATCGAGGTGGCAGTAGTAGTGGTGTTAAACCAAAAACTAAAGATGTGACCTGTTTTAAATATAAAAAGACAGGGCATTTTATGAATAAGTGTCCAGAAATTAAAAGAAATAATAGTGATTCAAGCAATGCTTTTAATGTAGTTTTTTTGTCAGGGAATTTTAACAACTCTGACTGGTATGTAGACTCGGATTGTAGTGTTCACCTCACATCAAGGAGTGATTGGCTCGAAAACATGAAGGAAAATTTGCCTGTGAAGGAAATCACTGTGGCAAATAATACCAGGTTGGCTATAGAGGGTTGTGGTGATGTCAACATAACAAAAATAGCTAATGGGGAGTATGCTGTTAAAATTTCTGATGTTCTATATGTACCAGGATTGATGACCAATTTATTGTCGGTAAGTCAACTTATTAAAAATCAGAACAGAGTTGTGTTTCATAATCAAGGGTGTGACATATATAACAAAAATAGTCAGCTGATAGCTAAAGCTAAATTAGTGGATAATGTATATAAGCTTGATTTTAAGAATTCCCAGATTAATTTAGCAGGTTTGGCAGTATCAAGTGAAACATGGCATAGGCGCTTTGGGCATTTGAATTACAAAGACTTAAATTCTATGAAAAACGGTTTAGTCACAGGTTTTGAATTTAAGGGGTCAATGGTTAAGCCTAATGAATTGTGTGAGGTTTGCTGTGAAGGGAAACAAAGTAGACTACCCTTTAGTCACAGAGGCAACAGAGCAAATGGTCCATTGGAGGTAATACATGGAGATTTATGTGGTCCAATGGAAGTGACATCTCTTGGGGGTTCCAAATACTTCATGATACTTGAGGATGACTTTACAAGGATGGCTTTTGTCTATTTTCTAAGGAGCAAGGATGAGGCCTTTGAAAAATTTCAAGAGTTTAAAAATTTTGTTGAGAATCAAAAGGGCAGCAGGATTAAAATTTTCCGCACTGTTCAGGGAACTGAGTTTAATAGTAACAAGTTTAAGGTTTTTTATAAGAAGTATGGCATTTTGCATCAAGAAACTAATGTTTACACTCCACAACAAAATGGCATGAGTGAAAGGATGAACCGTACAATAGTTGAAAAGGCTCGTTGTTTATTGTATGATGCAGACCTTGAGAAACTTTTTGGGGCAGAAGCTGTTGCTACTGCAGTTTATCTCAGGAACAGATCGGCAGTGTCAGGACTTGAAATTACTCCTTTTGAAAAATGGCATGGCAGGAAACCGGATGTGAGTCAGATCCGCATATTTGGCAGCAAGGGAATGGTCTTAGTCCCCAAAGAGAAGCGTCTTAAGTGGGAGAAAAAATCGAAGAAAATGGTCTTAGTTGGTTTTAGCGACCATATAAAAGGTTACAGGATGTATGACCCGGAGACAAAGAATATTGTCATAAGTAGAGATGTTGTTATTGAAGAGATCAACACACCAGCCAAGCAATACATTTTATGTGAACCACAGGAATCCAGAGATTCAGTGGGGGCTGAAGCTAATCAGGAGAATGGGAATGTAGTGGAGTCTGACTCAGAGGAATGCTATGACACTGTATACTCTACCAGTGATGAGGATTTTGTGTTCCCGGGGGCTGATGACACTGTCCAACCTGATGTAGAGAACTTAGAAGTGAGAAGATCTCAAAGACCAATAAAACAAAAACACTATGATGATTATATAACTTATGCCTGTGTACAAGACGGTGGTGTCAATTTTAATGGTGATCCAGAGACTGTAGAGCAAGCCATGTGTAGAGCAGATGCTGAACTTTGGAGGGAAGCCATGGCCGAGGAGGTCAAGAGTTTTGAAGTCAATAATGCTTGGGAACTTGTTGATTGTGTACCAAATTCGACAACTGTGGTTCCATGCAAATGGGTTTTTAAGACTAAGGTTAGTGACACTGGAGAAGTGAAATATCGGGCACGTCTTGTGGCAAAAGGTTGTGTACAGAAACCTGGAATTGACTATGGTGAAGTGTTTGCACCTGTAGTTAGGCATTCTACATTAAGGTTGTTGGTAAGCTTAGCTGTACAATTAGACTTGAAAATTATACATCTTGATGTGAAAACAGCTTTTTTAAACGGTTTTCTTGAACAGCGTGTTTACATGAAACAGCCAGAGGGGTTTGTTATGAAAGATAATAAAAGTAGTGTGTATAAATTAAAAAAAGCTGTTTATGGACTAAAGCAATCATCAAGAGCATGGAATGCAAGGGAGAATGAAGTTTTGTCTAATCTGGGATACAGTAAATCAAAATATGAATGTTGTTTATTTATAAAGAAGGACAAAAATTCATTAACCTTAGTGGCATTATATGTTGATGATTTTTTTGTTTTTTGAAATAATTTAAGGGAAATTGACAATTTAAAATTAAAATTAGGGTTGGAATTTGACATTAAAGACCTGGGCAAAGCCAAACAGTGTTTGGGGGTTAGAATTACAAGGGATTATGAAAATAATACTATTTATTTAGATCAAACAGATTATGTAAATCAGGTTTTGAAAAATTTTGGTATGGAAAATTGTAAAGTAGTTAGTACTCTCATAGAAGCTAAGGTGGAAAAGGTAGAAAATAATGAAAATTCTGATTTGAGTAATTTGCCCTATCAAAGACTTATTGGAAGTCTTATGTACTTAGCAATGTTAACTAGGCCGGATATTACATTCGCAGTTAATTACTTAAGTCAGTTTAATAACTGTTTTTCCGAATATCATTGGCAGTGTGCCAAAAGAATACTTAGATACCTAAAGGGTACTATACATTTTAGATTAAGTTTTTCTAAAGATAATGTATTTAATCTAGAGGGATTTGTAGACTCTGATTGGGCCAATGATGCTGATCGAAAATCATATACAGGGTATGTTTTTTGAGGTTATCAGGGGGGCCAATATCATGGCAAAGTTCTAAACAAAGGTCAACTGCTCTGAGTAGTACAGAGGCAGAATACATAGGTCTTTGTGAGGCCTCAAAGGAAGCAGTTTATTCGAAAAATTTGCTGGGTGAACTTATTGATTTCAAGGGTGTTGTGACTATCTTCAATGATAATCAAAGTGCTCATAAATTGGCTGCAAATCCTGTATTTCATAAAAGGTCTAAGCACATTGATGTAAGGTACCATTTTGTTAAAGAGTGTGTTTCAAACAATATGATTAGTATAAAGTATCAGCAGACTAATGAAATGGTGGCTGACATCTTAACAAAGGGGTTACCTAGAGTTAAGCATATGTATTTTGTAGACAAGTTAGGTCTAGTATCTTAATACTGTTAATTCTTTGAGATAGTGGGGGTGTTGAATATATTATCTCAAAGAATATTTAGGGACGTGGCAACATTGCACATTCCAGTAATGTACTCATTTGTTGTCGTTATCTGGGATGTTTTCTGTTTTGTCTTTGTGTGACGTGTGTCATGATCAGCTGTGTGAGCTGTGTGTGTAATTTTTTTTTTGCACCATCATGGTTGCTTTTACTTAAATAAATCTTGTTTGTCGGTAGTTTTTCGCAGTAAACTCGCCTTTTATTTACTTCCTAATAAAAAGTTCTAACAAAATGTAAGTAAACTATTTATATGAAAAATGGCGAAATGAACGATACGGCGAAAGAGATGTGAGTAGCGCGAGTTATGTGCATGAACCGATTCCAATAAGTGTGCAAATAAGCATTTATTCGTAGAATAAGCAGAATAGGCATTTATTATTTTACATTATTTCTAGGTGGTTTTTAGATTTTATAGAATTAGTTCTAGTATAGAATTTGAACGATAATGTTATAATTATTAAGTTTAGTTAAATAAAACTTTTTTTAAAAAGCATACTGCTGGTTTGAGTTTATAATTCACGATTAATTAACATAATAAAATTTCGAAAATTAAAAATAAAACACGATAAAATTTCTATAGAAGAAGCAGGCCAATCTTTCGGAAGGGCGAAATATACAGATCGTGTTTTCGTTCGCTACTTATAGGAAACCGCATAGAGGCGAAATTTTGCAACGTCGCGCGTGCCTGCGACAGAGCACCACCCCGGCCGGCCCGAAGACGGGACGGGATTAGTAAACATCTGACTTTCGTGAGAGCTGCGTTGTTTGGCGAAAAAATGTCCCAGAATATTACGCGAAAATCCAGGCATTTTTAAAATATTTATTCTAATGCGGGTTTTACAGACATGACAATGTGTAAAACCCGCATAGAATTGAAATCTTAAAATGTTAAATATGCTGTGTTTTGCATAATGAAAATTTAGGCGTTATTCTAATAAAAAATAAAATATCAACTCTGATAAAAATATAATAAAAAATCAGAAATAAAACTTTAATAAACAAACTTAACAACATACCATTTTTTAAATAAAAGGCTTAAATAAACCGCCTTCTTTCGCTAAACAAAAACTTAACCTATCGTAAAAGCTATTTCGCACCTCCAAAAGAGTTTCAGGTAATTGGCACCTTCACAAAGAATCGGTTTATTCTCAAATGTCACTGAAAACAAATCTCTATATTGTACTGCCGAATTGCCTCCATAAAACCATTTAATTAGTTGAACTCTTTCGGAAGGGGTATAAACAGCCATAGTGAAAAAAACACGAAAATAACGCTCAAAAATTATTAATGCAACGTGCAGTAACACAGCAAAGTAAGGTCTGCTGACTTCCTGTTCAAAAAATAAAAACGAAAATTTCTGCCGCCTGCAAGCCGCAACCAAGCGGTGTTACCATTATTTTGGGTAATACGTAGCTCACGATAACACGATCTGTATATAAAAGAAGATGTCTATACTACTATTATCGTTATTATCACGCCTATTATAAAAAGATTGTTTGCAGATAGATTTGCAAATGAAATATTATTTATAGATTCCAGCTCATCATGTGATCAGAGCAATACAAGTGTGTCCTTTTTTTTCGTTCCCACCAAGGTAGGCGCGGCACCAGTCGCAGTAACCTTTCACACAAGTCAAAGTGAAATAAACTATTTATTGGCTTTTAATGCCGTGAAAAAAGCATTAGAAAAAAATACTGAATTATTATTTTCGCCTCCAGTTATAATGACTGATTATTTAACAGCAATGCGAAACGCTCTTAAAATGGTATTTTCAAATGGTACTTTATAACTGTGTATTTTCCACGTAACTCAGGCGCTTTGGCGGTGGCTCTGGTTAAAAGACAATAACATCCCAAAAGAGAATCGAAAATTAATAATGAACTTGTTTCGCAACATTTTGTTGAAAGTGCTCATGATTGTCCAGTGTCGGTTTAGCAGTCGATTCCACGACAGAACCATTTTGTTCAAATTTATCAATTAGTCTTTGGACGGTCGTGTGATTTGGTGCATCGTGTCGACCAAAAATGCCCCGCAATTTACGAACTGTTTCCGCAAAACATTCTCCATATTTGTAGTGTGTTTTAACAATAATAATTCGTTGTTTGACCGTATATCGTTCCATGGCTACTAATCGCAAACTGTTTACATTATTCTTTTCAGTTTTTTTTTTGACATACTGCGATAAAAAAAATGCTGCGCAATTCAAAACGTGCGTTCCTATTGGGACACCCTTTACCTTTGACCACATACAATTATTGATTTATATAAGTTTGTATATTTTTTTTAATAGTTTAATTTTATTTTTGTGTGTTTTGTTTGTTTTTGTGTTTACTTTAGTTATCAGCGTTGTCTACACATTGTAAAATTTTTTGACAATAAAGCGATGATTCATTCATTAATTCATTCAGTTTTTTAGGGAAGTAAAATTGTTTTTAATTTTTTAAGCAAAAACCATGCGTCGGACGACAAAAAAACCAGGAGATCAAATTTGCTAAAAAGTGGTTGAGGATTTCAAAAATAATTTTTATTTTGAGAAAAAGCTGTGGCGTAGTATTTTTTTCACTAAAAATATTCAATAGAAGACCCGTTGCACATCAAAAAACGCGTCTTGATGCATAGAATACATAAATATACCAAATTTCATAAAAATATTGTTTAAGTTATTATTAAAAAACTGATTTTTTTTGAAAACTTTAAAACCCTGTATCCTAAAAATTAAGGCGGTTAGGACATAATACAGTGCATCCCAAAATTTATGTCTAAATTCATCTAAAATTCAGGGGTGTGTTCGAAAAAAAAACGCTTGGACCCGTCGATTTTTATTTCAAGTTGCGCATTTTTGTACGTGAAGTTTGTATATACAGGGTTGCTCAAAAATAAATTACAATTGTCAACTTCATTTTTTCAAATGAAAGCACCTTTTTTTATTTCAGCTTTGAATTTCGCGTGGAATTCTACGTATGCATGGAATTCTACATGCATCATATCCTATACCTAAAGTCAACAGTTATCGAAAAAGACGATTCATGTAACAAATGAAAAAAGAACAAAAATTAAGTTAAATGTTCAAAATGGTTGCCATTCACGGCTTGACAATATCCAAGGCGATCAATAAAGTCTCGCTGCACATTTTCAATCATTTCCGGAGTTATGGCGCGCACTTCTCTGTGAATTCTCTCCTTCAAGTCGTCTAGATTATTTGGCCTATTAATAAATACCTTCGACTACCTCACCCCACAAAAAAAAATCCATTGGTGTTAGGTCAGGTGACCTAGCAGGCTATTCGGTGGGTCCTCTCCTTCCTATCCACCGATTGGGAAAGGTTTCATCCAAAAATGTACGCACAGTGGCAGCATAGTGCGGAGGAGCGCCATCTTGCTGGAAAATTAGTTTTTCGTCAGGATAGTCTGGGTTCAATGGATTTGGAAATAAAGCTAGTAATGCTGGAACTATTTCAAATTGGAGAAAATCGAGATACACTTGTCCCGTTAAAGTCTGTTCAAAGAAAAAGGGACCTATTACTCTTCCGCGCACTATTCCACACCACACATTTAGCTTTTGAGGGTACTGGGTGTTTACCTCCATCATCCAATGCGGATTTTCTGTTCACACTACCATTCAAACAGAACGTGGCTTCATCGGAAAAAATAATATTTGTTACTAAATTATCATTTAGATTGCACATGTTTTGTAAGCGTTCACAAAACTCATTTCGCCTATCGAAATCGTCATCAAATAGGTAACTCTTGCAAAGGAATACATTTGTAAGAGTGATATTTGTGCTTTTTAACTATTCGGTGAACTATAGATTTCGCCATGTGTAAATTTGCCTCAATCTGCGACAGAGGAGTGCATGGATTTTCTTCCAAAGAAAGGAAAACGTCAAGTTGTTCATTTTCATCTCGAGCAGGACGACCAGATTTCGCCAGATCTCTAACATGACCGAATTCTCTAAATTTAGCCTCTATTCTACTCACCACCTTTTGACATATCCCTTTCGCTACCCGATGTCACAATTGTGACTTCCTTATTTACTAGTGTTATAAGGATCAAAAAATGTTTAATCTGGGTAGAGAACCGTGCGACATGATTGTGAATAGTGCATTTTATAGGTGTACACGCGCAAATCGTTTATTTTGCCGGGAGTGCATTCTTGTCATAACCTGAAAAGTTTCAGATTATTTTCAACAATGGCTCGTGCAGGTAAGTTATTATTTATTTATAGAATTTAGGGGAAAAAAGAAGTGCTTCATGTTAAATAGTTATATAATAAACTTTAATTAAGTGTATTGTTTTTAGAGATTGAAAATATCTTTAAAATTGTTGATTCCAAGAATGATTTTGTTGTATCACAATTGTGAGCCACGGGAGTTAACGTGGTTTGGTTTTAATTAAGTTGGATACAATTAATTATACTTCCTGGTCCGTTCCTAATAGAACACCCTGTAGTTGCTGCAAAGCGCTGACAGTACACTAAGTTTAAAGAGAGAGAGAGAAGAAATGCGACACCATCTCCGGCGGCCACCCAGCCATTCATTACGCTTCTTAGTGTCGACAGTGCATTATATTATTTTCATATTTTGTCAAGTGTTAAAAATGAAAGTTTTCAAAGGAAAAAATACTAAAAAAGAGAAGATGAAGAGGAAGTTAGAAAAGTTGTTAAAAGTGTTTTCTTCAAGTTTGTCAAGTTCAAGTAAGTAGTATTATACTGTCTAAGATTTATTTTTTTTTTATTCTGTGTACCTAATAATTTGATAACAATAATTAGTGCAGAAAATAATTAAATGATTAAATTGGGAAGTTTTAATCAGCTTCAATTACTAAAAAATGAGTGCTAATCAACTCCCCTATTATATTCATACGGGTTTTTTCCATATAGTCAAGATACACGCATTAGAGAGATTCAATCATCTCTTGATATAAAAACGCGGGGTTAAATCACCCCATAAATTGCATTAAAATTTTGTGTTTAAGTACAACAGTTGTGTTGAATTAATGCTATTTTAATGATGTCAAAAATTGTGGGTTAAATCACCCCTAATTGTAAAAATGGCACCATGTATTTTTAGAGAGATTCAATCATCTCTTGATATAAAAACGCGGGGTTAAATCACCCCATAAATTGCATTAAAATTTCGTGTTTAATGACAACAGTTGTGTTGAATTAATGCTGTTTTAATGATGTCAAAAATTGTGGGTTAAATCACCCCTAATTGTAAAAATGGCACCATGTATTTTTAGAGAGATTCAATCATCTCTTGATATAAAAACGCGGGGTTAAATCACCCCATAAATTGCATTAAAATTTTGTGTTTAAGTACAACAGTTGTGTTGAATTAATGCTATTTTAATGATGTCAAAAATTGTGGGTTAAATCACCCCTAATTGTAAAAATGGCACCATGTATTTTTAGAGAGATTCAATCATCTCTTGATATAAAAACGCGGGGTTAAATCACCCCATAAATTGCATTAAAATTTCGTGTTTAATGACAACAGTTGTGTTGAATTAATGCTGTTTTAATGATGTCAAAAATTGTGGGTTAAATCACCCCTAATTGTAAGAATGGCACCATGTAATTTTAGAGAGATTCAATCATCTCTTGATATAAAAACGCGGGGTTAAATCACCCCATAAATTGCATTAAAATTTCGTGTTTAATGACAACAGTTGTGTTGAATTAATGCTGTTTTAATGATGTCAAAAATTGTGGGTTAAATCACCCCTAATTGTAAGAATGGCACCATGTAATTTTAGAGAGACTCAATCGTCTCTTGATATAAAAATGCGGGGAATCACCTCATAAAATGCATTAAAATTTCGTGTTTAACGACAGCATGTGTTTAGTTAATGCTGTTTTAATGATGTCAGAAATTGTGGGTTAAATCACCCCCCTAATTGTAAAAATGGCACCATTTATTTTTAGAGATTCAATCATCTCTTGATATAAAAATGCGGGGTTAAATCACTCCAAACATTGCAATAAAATTTCGTGTTTCATGAAAGCAATTTGTAAGAATTAATCATAAAATTGCAATAAAACACGAAAATAATTCAATAACGTTTAATCTATAGGAAACGGTCTCAACTTATCTAACTTAGAATCCCCCCTTGCCTTTTTTGACCTGGGTCGTAGACATATTTATGGCGTTAAAATAAACAACCGCCTATATTCGAGAGTAAAGCGATGCCTTTATGCTAAGGTTTTGGATTTATAAAAGAATCAGTAAATACCTATGTGTATCAGTTAATGATGTAATTTAGAAATATTGTTTAGTTTTTCAATGCCGTTTTTTGTGATTTTTAAAAAATTAAAGGGATAATTAACTTCCAAATTATGAAAATAATACAATATATTTTCATGTGAAAAAATGTGAGGGTTAATCACCTTCCAATATTACGTAATAGTTAAAAGAAAAAGGCGACGCATTATTTCGTCTTCCAATTCAGATGAAGAGGAAATAAATCCTACGCAGACAAAAACTGCAAATTAACTACTACTACTAAAGGAATACCTCTTGATAAAGAAATTATGCTTCGGTGGTCAAGGTACCTAACTAAAGGATTAAGTACCGATAATAAAATAGAATTAAAGAAAAAATGAGCCATACCGGAAGACTTTACTATTTTAAGTGCTCCGAAAGTCAATCCAGAAATTCAACCTTTACTTAATAATACAGATGGTACCAGAGATTCTATCTTTGCACACATTCAGAATGAACTGGGCTTAGGTTTATCATCTATGGGCACATCCCTAAACAAATTATTAGCTAACGACTTGTCAAATGTCAAGGACGATATTCTGCCTGGCCTAATAGATTCCGCCAAACTTATTGCTCAGGCCCATTTTTTGTTATCACAACACCGAAAACATCAGATTTACCCAATGTTAAATGCACCTATACAAAAAGTTGCACGAGAATGTAAATCGGATAGTTTCTTGTTTGGCAAAGATTTTGCTGAAAAATGTAAATCAGCCACAGTCATTAAGACATCCAGTATGGCATTAAAAGTTGCATCCAAACCTGGGGCAGTTCTCAAACAAAACAAACCAGGAATGATTTAAACTGGAGACGTCCCTTCACCAAAGCTCTATTCAAGAAGGGCCAAAACTACAAGAATCGAAAAAGTCGGGGGGGGGGGGGGGGATGCCGAACCGTTCACATTGAAAGTATCAGAAGGAGCCATCCTTCCAACCTCGTCAGGCCCGTCAACGCACCAACTACAATCCCTAAAGGTAAAGGGGAAATCTGCGGGTTGACTTTGGAATTTTCTGAAAAATGGGAAAATATAACCAACGATTCATTAATTTTTCAATGTGTTTGAGGATATCGTATACCGTTTAATTAATAGCCCATTCAAAGAAAATTCCCAAAATTAAAACAGTTTACTAAATTTGAATTTGAAAGAAAATTTTTATTTCACCACCATATTTTAAATTAGAGGATTACAGGTCTGTCAAAAATATTATTTCTCCAAATGTTTTTATGGCTACAATTGATCTTAAAGACGCGTACTTTGGTATTCCAATACACAAATAAAAAATATCGAAAGTACTTACGTTTTAAATTTCAAGATCAATTATATGAATTTCATTGCGTCCCATTTAGTTTAAATACGGCCCCTTTTTTGTTTACAAAACTTATGAAACCACTTATAAAATACTCAAGATGGAAAGGTAAATTATTTGGATGATTTTCTGCTGTTAGGATTTACGAGACAAGAGTGTTTAATGAATGTCAGAATTACTAATTCTCTATTAGAATCCTTAGGTTTCATTATAAATTATAAAAAAAGTAATTTAACGCCTACCAGATGTTGTAAATATCTGGGTTTTTTATTTAACAGTGAAAAAATGACAATAGAATTACCTTTAAAAAAAAAAAAAAAAAAAAAAAAGAGTTCAAGCTTTAGAGGTAATTAAATCCCTTTTAAAATCAAACTAATATCATTTTGCCCTGCAATTAAAAATGGTTGGTTGTATACTAAAGTATTAGAAAGAGAAAAATTCATTGCTCTAAAAAATAATGGAGGTAATTAGGATCAGAAATTAGTAGTAAATAAAGATATAATTCAGGAATTAAACTGGTGGTTATATCAAATTACATTGAGTAAGAATAATATAAAAATAGAGAAATATGAATAAAATGTACTCGGACGCATCAAGTACTGGTTGGGGTATATCGTGTAATGGAGAAAAAACGCACGGTTTCTGGAATACAGAAGAGTTAAATTATCATATAAATTTAGAAATATTAGCTGTATTTATGGGTCTTAAATGTTTTGCAAAACACGGTAGCAATTGTGCCATATTACTTAAAGTAGATAACACCACCGCAATTTTATATATAAATTGCATGGGTGGAATACGATACAAAAAATTGTCAGTGCTTACTAGTGAAATTTGGCAATGGTGCGAAGCCAGAAATTTATGGATTTTTGCTTCTTATATTAAATCAAAAATAACGTTGAAGCTGATTTTGAATCTAGATCCAAATATATAGATACTGAATATAGTTTAAATAACAATTCATACCAAAAAATTAAAACCTTATTGGGTACTCCAGAAATCGATTTATTTGCAACTCAAGTAAACGCCAAATGCAGTCTTGGATATTGAGAAATATTAAGATGCAGTCTTAATATTTCTTGGAAAGGGACCCAGGCTCAATTGCCATAGGTGCATTTACAATTAGCTGGAAAAATATAAATTTTTATGCCTTTCCACCCTTTTTATTAATGGGAAAAGTTTTAAATAAAATAATTGCACATCAAGCGGAAGGGTTGGTAGTAGTTCCGTATTGGGAAACACAACCATGGTTTCCGATTTTTAAAAGACTTCAAGTTTCCAACCCCATTTATTTCCCTCCGAAAAAAGACTTATTAATATCCCCTTTCTGGCGCAGTCATCCTTTTTGGAAAAAGATTACCCTGGTGGTAGCGAGATTATCAGGGAATCTTTTTTACGACGAAACATCTCAGAGGAAGCTTGCTTAATATTAAAATCTTCTTTAAGTAAAAACACTGTAAACCAATATGAGACAGTTTATAAAAAATGGTGGAATTTTTGTAGTAATCAAAAGATAGAAGAATATACAAGCCCTCTACTTATGAATTTGTACAATTTTTAAATGAACAGTATAAAAGGGATGTAGGTTATTCAACATTGAATACATTGTATAGGTCTGCTATTAATTTTATTATTAGTATAAAAGTAGAAGAAAAAATAATAAATAGGTTCCTAAAGGGCGTTTTTAAACTTCGGCCCATGTTCCCAAAATATACATTTACCTGGGATCCGTCAATAATGTTAAATTATGTACAGAAATTGTCTCCTCTAAATTCAATATCTTTAGAAAAATTAAATTTTTAAATTCGAAACCTTAATGGCACTTTGTACGGGTCATAAGATTCAAACTTTATCAAAGATAAAAATTAATAATATTGTAAATCTAAATACTAAAATTGAAATTTAGTTTTTTGACATTTGAAAAACATTCACCTTCACGACAACAACCAAAACTCATAATACCTTTTTTCCCAGAGAGACCTGAACTCTGTATAGCATCAACACTTTTATGTTACATGGAGAGAATCAAAATAAATAGAGGTCAAGAATCCTATCTTTTTATTACACATAAAAAACCACATAAAGTCGCTTCAATACAAACAATATCAAGATGGATTAAGACCACATTAAATCGAAGCGAAATCGATACAAAAGTTTTTACCGCACATGGTACTCGCCATGCTTCTACTTCAGCAGCCTTTAAGGCAGGTATTAGCATCGAAACTATCAGAGCTACAGCAGGTTGGTCTAAGGAATCTGAGGTATTTTTTAAATATTACAATAGACCTTTGGAAGACCAATGTAATTTTCCCAGAACTGTATTGGGATAAAATTATCTATTGCATTTTATGATATTTCTATTATTAATTTTATGTACTATTATTTTATTATTTAACTATAAATAATGTTGAATTATTTTAAATATGTGTAAATTTTTAAAGTTTATAATTTTTTTTTTCTCATTTCTAGAAATAAAAGGAAATTTTTTAAGATAAAATGATCTTTTATTATTTCATTATTCTAAAGGGATAATATTATTTAAATATTATATCCTATTTACCGAAAATCGCTAGTTACTTTAAACAACTACAGGGTGTTCTATTAGGAACGGACCAGGAAGTATAATTTAAGATTAAACGACTTACCTGTAAGGAAGTTTAATCGTAATTATACGACTGGTCCGTTCCGTATAGAACATACCCTCCACTTACTACTGTTACAAGAATTGAAAAAATTCCCACCCTTTTCTGCGATTTTCTGAGTAATACGAAGCGTAATGAATGGCTGGGTGGCCGCCGGAGATGGTGTCGCATTTCTTCTCTCTCTCTCTTTAAACTTAGTGTACTGTCAGCGCTTTGCAGCAACTACAGGGTGTTCTATACGGAACGGACCAGTCGTATAATTACGATTGAACTTCCTTACAGGTAAGTCGTTTAATCTTAAATTCTTTGTTACAGGAAGAAGTAAGGAAATTATTGATTTGGACGTTGGGTCATATTTAGAGTCCGAGGATGAAGAAGATGAGCTTAATAAATATTTGAATGATGAGTTTTTTGAGTCAGCCGCAAATTTCACTTCCCAGTATTTCTTGCAACAAAATGCAAAAGAAAACAACTTTACCTATCAAGAAATAAAGAAATTTTTCGAAATGAATGCTTTGATGGGGCGTATTCATCTTCCAAGGATACATATGTATTGGAATGGAAAATATAAGTTCCCATTAATCGATGGGGTCATGACCCGACAAAGGTTTTACATGATACGTGTAAATTTACATGTCGTTGACAATCTTAGCGTATCAGAAGAGGAACAAAAAAAGAATAGATTATGGAGAATACAGCCGGTAATTGATTTGGTTCGCGATAGATGTAAAGCCATTGAAAGAAAAGAAAAGACAGCTTTTTCTATTGACGAACAAATGATTCCTTTTTTGGGAAGATGTCCAGTTCGACAATTTGTTAAAAATAAACCAAGACCAGTGGGACTGAAGAATTTCGTTCTTATGACATCCGACAGACTGACGGATTTTGAAATCTATCAGGGCAATACTACCCCACTAAAAGATCGGGATTTAGGTTTGGGACCCTCAATAATATTGCGCCTAGCAGAAACATTACCTCAAAATAGTTACCTGTATTTTGAAAGATACTTTTCAACTATTGCTTTGATGAATAAATTGACGAGTTTGAATATAGATGCAACTGCTACAATTATGTCCAATAGAGTGAAAGGGTTTGATTTTAAAAAAGACAGTTTATTAAATAGGGGAGAATCAGAAGAAGTTGTTAGAACCGATAATAAACTTTGCATTACAAAGTGGAAAGATAATAAATCTGTTTTAATGATATCCACAGCTTTTGGAAGACAGCCGGAAACTGAGGTGCAAAGATGGAATAAAACAGAAAAAAAACATACAACGAAAACATGGGTGGTGTAGATGTTTGCGACCAAATGATGGAATACTATCGATCTTTCTTTCGAACCCGGAAATGGACTCTTAAAGCCATCCTACATTTGTTCGACTTAGCAATAGTAAACAGCTGGATGGAGTATCGAAGGGATTGTTATAGTAAGCAAGATATTATGCATCTTTTGGAATTTAGACTTAATCTTGGGGAATATCTGAGTGCCGGTACTAAGAAGCGTGTATTGGAGGAAACAGAATGCCAAGAAAATATAGAGGAAGAGACTAGCGTTGAAGGAAATGAAATAAAAAAGAGAAGAATGCCTTCCAGTTTGCCCTGTGCAGACAAACGCTTTGATGAGTGGCCAAAGATTGAAGAAATGAAAAACCCAGTTAAATGTAGGTTAGAAGGGTGCAAAAGTCGGTCCGGAATGCGTTGCCTACAATGTAATGTTTTTCTTTGTTTAACCAAATATAAAAACTGTTTTATTTCATTCCATACAAAGTAATAAGTTTTGTTTCACAATTGTGCTTTTCTAATGTTGGCTCTCTAGACACACAATTGTGTACTCCCTAAATCCCTCCTTAACCCTTTCGAATATTTTTTAAAATAATTTTCCGTACCTTTTGACCCAACTTTATCGGCGTAAAATAAATATAAACCCCAAACTCAATTTTTTTTGTCTCGGTACTGTAAGGGATATCGGAGACGATCAGGATGGATTTCATTGAATAATTGAGCAGCTTTTCTTTGAGTACATGTTTTATCACCATGGTTGGGACCATGCACAGAATTTCTATTTTTTCTCGTTCCGTTAACTTTACCATTGTGAAAACCGCAACCTTGCTCGTACACTTCACACTTGACAACTGTCATACAGTTTCTATGAAATACACGGTCACCAGCCAACAATAAAAAAACACGAATGAATGGAATTTTGCTCAGTGTATAAAAATTCTCAGAGATAAGGTGACTCGTAAGGTGAACTTCAATAATAATGTTTGGTCGTCTTTTTTTCGATAACTGTTGACTTTATGTAGTCTGAGCGTTTAAGCGATGTAGGAATAAAGCCACAATCTCCCAATAACAATTATATTTACAAATATCCCAAACAATAACTTTGAATAAATAATAATTCTTAATTTATGCAAGTCTTATCACTTCGAGTCGAACCAATATATCTATTCCCTTTTGTTATCTCGCCCTGCGAAATATATTAAAGAATGTGACGATCGCCTGAGTTATTCCAAAAACATCCGATCAGGTGAGTCATGTCGTTGAATATTTTAAGTTTCAGAGGTGGGTTAGGAAGGGTAGTACGTCACGGCCATCCTGATCTTCTTTCGTCCTCGAAAGATAAAGAGTACCTGGAATTAACAATTTTTTTTTTTTTTTTTTTTTTTTTTTTTTTTTTTTTTTTTATCTTAATCTAATCTGATTAAGAGAGTTACTATTTTGCCTGGGAGGGCTACTATTTTCCCGAAGAGAGCGGCTGTTTCGCCTAAGAGCGTTACTATTTTGCTTGAGAGATCTGCTGTTTCGCCTAAGACGATTCCTATTTTGCCAGAGAGGGCGACTACTTTGTCAAAGAGAGCAACTGCATTGCCTAAGAGGGCTACTATTTTACCAAAGAGGGCGACTGTTTTGCCTTAGAGGGCTACTATTTTGCCAAAGAGGGCGACTGTTTTGCCTAAGAGGGCTACTATTTTGCCAAAGAGGGCGACTGTTTTGCCTAAGAGGGCTACTATTTTGCCAAAGATGTTAACGATCTTCACTGTTTCAAGTGTCACTATTTGGAGAAAGAGTAGTAGTATCTTTGCCTACCTGCGACATTATTTTTCCTGAAGAGTAAAAGGCTTCATTTGCTCTAATCCAACCACAGCAGTGTAAGGTCTACTGGATCGTTCTGAGTGAATATCCTCGATACTCGATAGCGGTCGTTAGGTAAAACCTCGATGACTTTGAAAGGGCCTCTATATTTGGGAAGTAACTTTTTACTTTCATTGTTTGCCGGAAAGCTTGTTACTTTTGTGAGTACGACATCTCCCACTGAATAAAATTTTGGTGGTGTTCGATGTTCATTAAACGATAAGTTTTGCCTGACTCTGTTTTCTTCGAGATTTTTGGCCGCTTGCTTCCGGATCTTTGTAACGTCTATAATCTCTTCGTCCAATACATTGTAAATGTCAGTGTCAGTTCTAAGTGGATAACCGAGTAGTAGCTTTGCGGGTGAGTGTTGAGTTATGCGGTGTTTCGTGCTATTTATTCCTTGTTGAATTTGTAGTATTTTGCTGTCACAGTCGTCTCTCGTTGTATTAGCAGTTGATGTAGCGAGAGCCTCCAGTATGGTCTTATTCATGCGTTCTACTTGACCATTACCTCGAGGAAGTCCAACAGCTGTTGTGAACAGCTTAATGCCTTTTCTATCGCAATATTCTTTAATACTATCATCTAAATCTTGAGCTTCTCTTAAAAAGCCGTTTTCAGAAATAATTAAAATGTTCTCTATTTGTCTGTTACCACTTTCAGTAAAATTGCGACTTAATGCATCTACGTGCTGCATTTGTGTTCCCGGTCTATGTAATATATTGAAAGAAAAATCCTGCAAGGTTAATATCCAGCGAGCAATTCGAGGTACGATTCTCTGTTTGTTCCAAGCGTTTTTAACCGCGTTACAGTCAGTAAAAATTGTAAAAACGTGCCCTGTTAAATAGTATCTAAATTTTTCCAGAGTTTTGACTATTGCTAATAGTTCCAGCTCAAAAGAATGGTAGTTTTTTTCGGTATCGGTTGTTTGTTTGCTGAAAAATGCTACAGGGTGTTCCAAATTATCTTTTTTTAATAAAAACGCTGATTTACTAAGTTTTATAGTTAAACCGTATTGCTTAATTATTTCTAAAACTTTTTCTAATTTTTCTATACCTTCAATCACTGTTTTTGATGGTAAGAGGATATCATCCAAATATGGTATGACATGAAAGTGACGTAGTGGCAAAAATATTTCGTTCATGAACTGTTGAAACACTGAAGGGGCATTGCATAACCCAAATGGTACTCTTCGATACTCGTAATGCCCTTCCGGCGTTACAAATGCCGTGTAACGAATTGAGTTTTCATGCATTGGAATTTGGTGATATCCCGATGCCAAGTCGAGGTTGGTAAAATATTTATGGTCTGTTAATGTGTCTATGATGTCTTCAATTACAGGCATTGGAAATGTATTTTTAACAGAAATTTTATTTAACGTCCTGTAGTCGACTACCATTCTTTTTTCGTTATTCTTTTTATTTACAAGCAGAACGGGACTAGAATAAGGAGATTTACTTTCTTGAATAATTTTTGCATCTAAGAGTTCTTTTATAATATTTCGATAAATTTCCTTATCTTTTTCTGCACATCGATATGCTCTATGGACTATTGGTTTTTCAGAAGTTAATTCTATTGAAAGTGTAACCGAATGAGCTTTACCTAAGCTATTTAATGTTTGGAACATACACATGTTAAATTTCTGTAAAAGTTTTTGTAACAATCTTAATTCTTCAGAAGATATTTCTCCATGGTGAATGTTAGACAACCATGTAGGAATATCCCCTTTATATTTAAAAATAAGGGAGTTATTTATTCTATAATACATAATATTTATATTCTCAGTAAAATTTGTACCAATTAAAATATCGAATTTAAATTCCGAGTTTTCAATAATATAGTATTTTGTTTCGAGTCCTACGTCATCGATTTTCGTTTGAGCTACAATATAATATTTAACAGTGGTGCCAACTCCTAAAAATCCTGACAACACAATAGGGGTTTCTAGTGAAAATATTTCTATTTTCAGTTTTTTGACCAAAGATAATTTAATTAGTGAGCAATCGCTACCAAAGTCTATAAATGCTTTACACTTAAATCCGTTGAGACAAATGTCTTTATAAAATTTTGATATATTGTTTGAATTTTTAATAAGGTTAACATTTTTTGGTTTAAAATTTTCTTTAACATTTTTCTGATTTTCTTGAAAATTGTGAGGCTTAAAATTACTAACTTTTTTCTTGTTTAAACAATAACTTTCTAAATGCCCTCTGACTTGACAAAAATTACAAATCTGGTTTCTATGCCTACAAACGGATCGATCATGACCAATTTTTCCGCATGTTTTGCACTGTTTGTTTATAATTTGTATGTGAGGTGTCGAGCTAGTCGAAGAAGTTTCATGACTCATTTTATGTTTAGTGTTCTCAAATTGAGATTTATTTTGTATCATTTTGTTGGCTGTAACAACATTAGTTTTATTTTTAAGATATGCGCCTAAAGCATTAACATCTGTCATATTGGAAGCTTCGACTGCTGCGCTTATATTATTGTCATTAATGGCTCCGGTAATCAAAGATATTTTATCTGTTTCCGAAAAATTTAATTTTAGTTTGTTGATCTTTGAAAGATGTTCGAAATAAAAATCATATAATGATTGATTTTCTTTTGGTTTATGATTAACTAGGTCCATTAACAACTTGTAACAATTTCGATTTGATTTAAAAGTTAGCAATAAAATATTTTTCCATTTTTCCCATGAAAACTGAGACCACCCCAATTCACTTTCAATGAAACTATCATACCACATTTTGCCAGTCCCTTTTAATTTGCTTAAAGCTTGAAATATAGTGGCCGTATCAGACCAATGATATAAATTTTTATTATATTGAATAATTTCGATCCAGTCATTTATATCCCTAAATTTGGGGTCAAAATCTGGTATAACGCTAGAAACGGTAATGGTCTCAGCGGGATACGACTTAATAGGAGGAGGTGTGTAACTTACAGTTGATCTGCTTCTTGACTTTTTTTGTTTTTGTTTACCAATTTTCCTATGGCTCTTGCACTCTTCACTTGATGTTGATGTCGATGAGGGCGACCGATGTCGCCTATCCCTTTTACTATTACGTCCCATTTTTCAATTTTGCACGAAACACCCTAAATTAGCCTTTTCTCAACACCTGCGGTTCTTTTCAACCACTTCTGATGTCTGAGCGTTTAAGCGATGTAGGAATAAAGCCACAATCTCCCAATAACAATTATATTTACAAATATCCCAAACAATAACTTTGAATAAATAATAATTCTTAATTTATGCAAGTCTTATCACTTCGAGTCGAACCAATATATCTATTCCCTTTTGTTATCTCGCCCTGCGAAATATATTAAAGAATGTGACGATCGCCTGAGTTATTCCAAAAACATCCGATCAGGTGAGTCATGTCGTTGAATATTTTAAGTTTCAGAGGTGGGTTAGGAAGGGTAGTACGTCATTTAGGTATAGGACATGATGCATGAAACATACGTAGAATTCTACGCGAAATTCAAAAATGAAATAAAAAAAGATGCTTTCATTTGAAAAAATTAAGTTGATGGTCGTAATTTATTTTTGAGCAACCCTGTATATACAAACTTCACGTACAAAAATGCGCAACTTGAAATAAAAATCGACGGGTC
>NW_026088601.1:0-26968 GCF_022605725.1 Anthonomus grandis grandis | reverse complement strand
ACACATCTCGTGAGAGTGTGTTATACAACAAAATCAGCTGTTATCCAAGCGTATGTTATTTTGAAAAACAATGATTTTTTAAACAATTTCTTAGTGGTAAGTTGTGTAGGGTGGGTGAGGGGTTACGGGTAGGGTTAATAAAAAAACCTACCTGATGCATTTTATTATAAATTCCATTAAAAAAATTATTTAACGATTGAAATAATGGTTTTATATTTGCTTATTAAACGCATTTTGTAACTGTCTTTCGTTTAATTAACTTAAACTTTTATGAAATAAAAATTGTAGATTATTAACATGAATAAACTTTCTTGTTAAACCCGAATAAAACATAATATTAAATTCCTCAACGTATATCGCGCGAAAATCCAATTCGATATTTATAGTTGATGTTCAACCAAAAACGTACACCCGGTGTAAACCAAAAATAAACGTTTATCGTGGACCTTTCCTAAGTGTTGTTAACAAAGTAATTAAAAAGATATCGTAAACCAAGTTGAGACAACACAAAGGATAAATAAATTAAAACCCCATTTGCTGTCCTTAATTTACAACAGGCAAACAAAACAATCAGGCATTAACTTTTGAGATTTTTGATTTTACAACTCTAGTACCATTTTATTTTTATGGGTGAGGTCACCTTATGTATGTATATCCCCCAATCCTGGTAAAACTGGTGATGATAATAAACGTACATTAAAACCAGTTTGATCATTGTTGATTAATATTTTAATTCGAGCATAAATTAATCAAACTCAAGACGTTTTTTACCGCAAAAGTCGACCACAATTAAAACATAAAGAAAAGGCATCGAAACCGTGCCAAGCTGTCTTACAACTCGATTATTTATAGACTTAAATTGCATCTTAAGAATGTCTTTTAAGACATGTTACTTACCTCGTTTAATCGCACAGCAAACCCCAATAAAACATAGACGAACGCACCAACTAATAACAGTACCGTGTAAAAATCGAGCGGTAACTTTCGCCATCGTTGCTTGTCTGTGTGTGTTTTTTTACTGAATTTTATGATTGTTCAGTGTGAAAAGGTCTTCGGCAAGAGATTAAATGCAGAGGCAAGAGAAGAGACGCGTACCGAGCGGTCGTACTAACGACTGACGTCTCGACTGGTCGAAGACGATGACGTCCCGCGGTACCACCCGAACTGGAACGAGTTGAGCGGTGCGGGGCCGTCGGTTCGCTTCGTCTTAGCGCGATTAATGACGAAGAACCGACAGGAGAAGGATTTCTAATGGGTTCTTTGGAGAAAATAGGGATGCGACATTGAAGGAACACATCATATGTTATTATTGTTAAATGTATGTTTATTCAACGATTTTTCAGTAAATTTTTGGTTTTGGTGTACACTAGCGCTCAAAATTATTTGCCCACATATGACGGTTTTAACGTTATAACTAAAAATAATAAACCCATCAGTTATTCTTACGAAACGGTCTATTTATAACAAAATAAATATAAACAATACATTTTTCAATTAATTAAATTTAAGAAAATCTAATTTTGGATTCATCTGCATATCCGCCTCGATTTTTAATAACAGCTTCACGGAGTTTCGGTAGTCTTCTAATTAATTTGTCCAAAGTTTTCTGAGGTATATTGTACCACTCTTCCTGGATGATCCTCGCACTTGCCTATCCAGTTGATCCCACAGTAATTCGATAGGATTGAGGTCCGGTGATTGTGGGGGCCATACCATAACTTTCAGAAGATGTTGCCTTTGTAATTGACCTAAATATTGCTTGCACAACTTCGACGTGTGCTTGGGGTCATTGTCATGTTAAAAGATGAAGTTTTCCCCAATTATTCGAGTACCAGAAGGAAGTACATTGTCACTTAAAATTGTTTTGCAACCCTCTTCTCGAAGAATTCCCTCTATTCTAATTAGATCGCCCACTGCAGATCCTCCGAACAACCCCACACCATCACCGAACCACCACCATGTTTAACTGAGGCCACCGTACAGTTCTCAGCGACCCTTTCATTGACATAACGGCGAACAAAAACTCGCCTCTTCTTTCCAAAAACCTCGAATTTCGACTCGTCACTCCAGAGAACTTTCTTCCAGTCATCAATGGTCCATTCTTTGTGTGATTGGGCCTTTTTTTCATCAACACAACCCTTACCCCCCGCCCACCCACCCCAAACATTTGCCTAGTAAGATATTCTTTTGAAAAATCACTGTTTTTCGTCTATAATATCCAATCTAATAGCACTGTTTTTGTATTAAATAATTATAAATATACATATATACACAATTATATCAAATTTAAATAAAATAACTGTGTTATTAAATTAGATATTAACGACAAAACCAGCTGTTAGTTATGCGTTTTTTTTTTGAGAAACAATCATTTTTGAAAACAATGTCTTACTGGTAAATTATGTGGGGTGGGTGGGGGGGTAAGGGTTGTTTTGCTAAATAACAATGTATTTGCAGAAAATATATATGCAATATTTAATTTAATAACACTGTTTATTTAAATTTCGGAATGAATAAATAAATATATTAATTATATATTTAAAATATATCTCCGACCGTTATCAAGTGTAAACTAAAGATAGAATGATGGAATAGAATGGTTAGCTTTGACGTGGAAAGTGTTTACACCAACGTCCCGATTGGAAATTCCCTGAAAATTATCCAGGATAAACTGAGCAATGACACGTCACTTCCGCTCGGAGGAGTGATGGAACTTTTGGATGTCTGCCTACGTAATTCCTATTTTCAAGTGAAATATAGGTTTTACGCTCAGGATGAGGGTCTGCCTATGGGATCATCGCTGTTTCCGGTGGTAGCCAACATATATATGGAACGGTTTGAGGAACAGGCAATCGCGACAAAAGCCAAAGATGTGGCCGCGATATGTTGATGATACATTTATCATCTGAGATAAAGGAGAAGACACACTTCAGGGCTTCTTATAAACCACCTGAACAACATGGTGCCAAGTATCAAATTCACCATGGAGAGGGAGAAAAATTCGACGCTGCCATTCTTAGATGTTCTTGTTAGGAATACAAATGGCTTTATAAGAACGTCTGTGTATCGAAAACACACACATACTGGACAATACCTACACTTCGATTCCAATCACTCTGGTTCGACTAAAGTTGGAATCATCAGGTCTCTGTACAACCGAGCTGTAACCATCTGCAATAACGACACAGACTTCAAGGCGGAAGTAGCACTTCTTACTAAAGATCCGCAGCAGAATGGATATCCCAAAAAACTTATCCAGAGGTCGATAGCGAAGGAAACCAGAACCAAGCAAGAGGATGAATCAACTGGGCTTCTCGCAATCCCCTATATAAAAGGTACATCCGAGAAAATCCGACGAATTGCTAAGAAGTTTAATCTAAAAACCGCCTTTAGATCTGGCAATATAATAAGAAGTTCTGTTTCCAAAACAAAGCCCAAATCTGCAAAAACTGCTGTGGAGACTCATATGTTGGCGAACCAAAAGACCCTTGGCAGTTAGGACCAAGGAACATCGCAAATGGACGACCACTGGAGAAGTAGCCAGATCAGGCATTGCTGAACATGCTTGGACAAACGGCCATAACATTCACTGGTCTAAAATAAAAATCCTAAGGAAGGAATCACAGTGGCGAAAAAGGAAATTTCTGGAAGCTGGCTATATAACGCAAAACCAGGGCGTCTTCAGCCAACCCAGTGTGGATTTCCCAACATATCTCTTCTAGCAGACGCTCTCTTCACGCATCATCAGAATTCACGCCTCATTGATCCCATCAATCATATATAAGCCTGCAGAATAGGAAATTGATTTAGTTTACACTTGATAACGATCGGAGATATATTTTACTTACCGACCGAAACGTCGTGTTCTACGAAAACAAAGACAATGTCAGTCCTACTACCTGTTTCTACATTACCATTGTCTATTATTACCATAGGCTACAGTTGCTGTACAGCATTGTTGGACGTGGTTGATTCAATAATGTCAAATATAGACTCTGGAAACTCATGTGTTTTGATATTGTTAGACTACACAAGAGCGTTTGATATAGATAATAGAAAAAGGCGTTCCTCAAGGTTCAATTCTATCACCATTACTTTTTTCAATTTACGTTGCCGACATGAACAAATCACTAAAACACTCTCAAATTCTTCAGTATGCAGACGACTCTTAACCGTATTTACCATTAAACTTTAATAATATTCAACAGCCAGAACTAAATATAAATACCGATTTAAATAATATTGCTCTATATGCACAAGAACACAATTTTAAAATTAATTTCTCTAAATCTCAAATAATGATCTGTCATTCAAATTATCAGATTAAAGAGCTCGTCAAAGACAATTTAAATATTAAAATTGGAAATGTTTTTATACCAATTACGGATGAGGTAACAAATCTAGGAATGTTTATGGACTGCGAACTAAGATTTGAAAGTCATATCAATAATAAATTAAAATTGGCATATCCTAGATTAAAAAATATTTCACACTTAAAAAAATACCTTTCCTCAAAAACTAAGTATTTACTTTGCGAATCCCTTGTAATCTCTCTCTTTGATTATGGAGATGCTGTTTATACTGATTCGATTTCTGGTGTATTTTGTAGAAAAATTCAAAAATTACAGAACTCATGTTTGCGATTTGCTTACTCTATACCTTATAACATATCACTGTATCTGAAAGACAATCAATATGTCAAACAGGCGAAAATATCATATGTATCTTTTTATATTCAAGGTTATCAAATCTCAAAAACCACCAATTATCACAATACTAAGAACACACATCTATTTAATATTCCGGGTCATCGAACAGCAAATTTTCAGAAGTCTTTTCTATATAATGCCACAACGTTATGGAACAATCTCTCAATAAATAGTAAAAATATGCCAAAAAAGAATTTTGCGAAATATATAAAAGAGTTTTTGCTAGAATCACAATAAAACGCAAAAGTTTTTAAAATGAAAATATACACGTTTTTAAAATGCTATAATATATACATATACTTAAGAACCTCTCAGTGTTTAATTTTTTTTACCAGAGATTCTTGCACCCTTAATATTTATATATAAAATTATATCAAATTTAAATAAGCAGTGTTATTAAATTAAATATTGCATATATATTTTCTGCAAAAACATTGTTTTTCATCAACATAACCCTTATTTCCCCACCCACCCCAAACATTTGCCCAGTAAAATTTCTTTTACAAAATAACTGTTTTTTATCCATAATATCCAATCTAATAACACTGTTTTTGTATTAAATAATTATAAATATACATATACATAATTATACTATTAAACCAGCTGTTAGTCATGCGTATTATTTTGAAAAACAATGATTTTTTAAAAATGATTTCTTACTGGTAAGTTGTGTGGAGTGGGTGGGAGGGGTAAGGGTAGATTTTATGAAAAACAGTTTTTTTTCTAAGAAATAGTTACCTGAGAGAAAAATGCTTTTTAATAAAATTATAATTGAGAATATACGTATACAGGGTGTTCGGCTGAGATAGCGCCTTAACTATACGAGGTAGAGCAAAAAGTTCTACAGCAAAGTTGTAGGGTTGACAAAAACCTACAAACTAAAAATATTGTTATGTATACCGGGTATGTCACAAAAAAGTTACTATAAAATATGATTTTTTTTTAAATGGTACGTCCTGAATGTTATGGTACTAAAATGTGAGGCAAAAAGAGTACTTTACTTTGGTATAACGTTTTTAAAATTTCCGTGCGGCGTTGCAACGTAATTAATTTTTTTATGTTATTTTTTGCCTCTTAGAGGGTTCGTTTAAAAAATAATAATTAACTTAAAATTTATTCTGCGCCTATGAAACTTGTACCACAGTTAGTCTAGGGTACCTCCTCTAGGCTGACTATGATAATTTGTAATTTTTTAATACAGGGTGTTTTTAAAGAACTTTCAAACTTGCTGAAATTAAATACGCAATATCTCAAATTTTTCAAATGGAATACCCTATATATTTTTATCTAATTAAGTTTGTCCCTCAAATACCTTCATTTTTTATTTAATATGTCCTATAGCTAAACCAAGTACTTTTGAGATATTTTAACTTTTCTGTAAAATACTATGCATAAAACGGGTATTCTATTAAAATTATTAAATTTATTTAAATGTTAATAAATGCTCTATTCTCTCATTTTCTAGAAAACTGTTGCCAATCAATTTTGACTATAGAGCAAATAATGTTCTGTTGGCCAGAGTGGATGAGGCGATTGATCTGGGAATTACTTATGATGCAAAATTAAGTTTCGCTAAGCATATAGCAAAAATAGTTTCTGACTCTTCCAAATTGTCGGGTTTTGTTTATCGAAACTGTCGACATTTTGAAAATATTAATACTTTAAAACTACTTTTTTTCACTTATATACGCTCAAAAATAGAATACGGATCTCTAATTTGGTACCCAATATATAGCTACCTGATAGATGATATTGAGCGCATTCAGCGCAAGTTTATGAAGTATCTCTGGTATAGAGAGGAAGGTGTCTTTCCAGCCAGAGGTTCTTTGGATAATCAATTATACTTGAATAAATTTAATATTATATCCTTAGCAAAAAGAAGAGAAATTCTTTCCATAAAATTCTTATATAACCTTATTCATAAGAAGATTGACTGTTCCACCTTTTTGGCTGGATTAAATTTTCGGGTACCAAGAATAAACTCTAGGCATTTTAAATTATTTTATGTAAATCCTGCTAGGACTAATATTTTGTTTAAATCCCCTATTAATATAATGTGTCAGAATTATATTAATAATAATTTACATGAACGGTTCGATATTTTTGTTGACAGTTTAATGTCCATTATAGAAGGTATTAAGTAAATAGGTGATGCATACTCTTTCTAGTATGTATATAGATAGTCTGTTATAGTCAGTGCTGCCCAAGTACTCGAATACTTTTACTCGTATTTGGGTTACGGATAAAAAATACTACTCGTGACTTTTACTTACAAGTATTTTTATTTAAAAATACTCGTACTCGTACTTTTAAGTAAATTTAAATGTATTCGTAAAATTCTACTCGTAGAATACAAGTATTTTATACGAGTATTTCGTTTATGTTTACCGCCGAATATCGCGCGGCGCCCGTCAAAGAAATTTGCCGCTATAGTGGCGGTGCGCTTTGACTTTTTAGCGGCCGTGCCGAGTTATTTATTTGAGTAGAGGGGACGGTGGCAATTCTGGAGATGGATTCAGTCTTTAATTGCGCTTTTTATGATTCTGTTTTTATCGGTTCAATTTTTTCGTTTTTTTTTTTGGAATATTATGTATACTTACATACAGTACATAATATTGGCTTTGTACCTGGTGGCATAGGATATTGTGTTGTGGCTAGCTATTATCATAAAATTCGTATCATACCTATTTAGCACTGCACTTGTAACGAAGAAGGTTGGTTGTTTTTGTTTTTATGTTTTGAAAAAAATTTAAATAAAAGGTACTTACCTTTTTAGGTATTATATTAGATTAGGTTTAAGTACAAAAATGGAAAGTGGAAGTAGTGCCGACTACAGTAGCTCTGACAGTGAGAGTGTTGTAACTGTAACACGCGTAACACCTAGTACTTCAACAAAAAAACGCAAGCGTAATAATTGTGAAAATATAGCTGAGGCTAGGAGAATATTACTGAAACTCCCAATATCTCCGATGGTGACGATGATGAGAATCTGCAAAACATCCGAAAAAGAATTGCAAAAAATGCCATTCTGGACGGGAAATTTTTTGAGGTAAGAACTACTTTTATTTTTGAGCTTTATGATTGTAAGTAAAAAATATTCTCTAGGTCAAACAAATTATAGATTTTAACCATATTCCATACGATTTGTAAAAGTTGCCAACTAAAAATTAAAGAAATAAAGGGTTCCGTAATAACCACAACCAACTTCGTCAAACACTTAAGAACAACTCATCAGAATGGCTATACAGAGTATATTAAATATAAAAATGAAAAAAAAGAAACTGCTAAAAAGGAAAATAAATTAAAAAATGCAATAACTAGTTCTGCAGCTGAGCAGCAAACTACTTTGCAAAAATATTTTGCAAGACAACAAGGGCCAAAAACAATAAATCAAACAGAATTCGAAAATAGACTGATTAGATTTGTAATTAACACCATGAGTCCATTATCAATAGTAGAAAATCCATGTTTTAGACAGTTATTTGATGGATTTAATCTTGAATTGGTTAGCAGAAACACTTTGACTCGACGTATCTCAGAATTATTCAAAGAAAGGCAAGCAAAATTAAAATCCGAATTATTGAATATTCAATATGTTTGTACAACGGCTGACATATGATCAGGAGAAAAAAGAAGTTTTATTGAGGTTACCTGCCATTGGATAAATGAAGACTTTAGCCGTCAATCAGTGACCCTGGCCTGTCAGAAATTTAAAGGTACTCATTCATACGATCGAATCGCTAGTATTTTAGAAGATATACATATGAGATACGGATTAGACACAAATAAAATCGTTGCAACTGTCACCGATAACGGGTCAAATTTTGTTAAGTCTTTTAAAGAATCTGGAGTTACACTACCTGGTATGCTTATTACTGATAGTTTTTTTGATATTACCGAAATTAATGAAGGTAGTGGAAGTGGGTCCGATGAAGAGAACTTTGATGATCAAGACGCTGAGGAAATAACATTTGAAATCATTGGAGATGACGGTAAAGTTATTGATCAACAACATAGACTACCCCATCATTTACGCTGTGCAAGTCACACTATTAGTTTAATTTGCACTACTGACTGCAATAAAGCTATAAATGGCAACTCTGTTTTAAAATCAAGACACTCGCAGGCATTGACCAAATGCAATTCATTATGGAAGAAAGCGACATTTCCGAAATCTTCAGAGGTTATTTTAGAAATTCTGCGACATACACTTTCTTTTCCTGGAGCCACACGTTGGAATTCGTACTATGATTCCATTAAAAAAATTGTAAACGGCAAAAACAAAATGATTGATTTGTTTAAACGGTTAAATTTAAAGAATTGTTTTTTTTTGAAAACAAACTTTTTACGAACGAAATATTTGGAAGAATATTGTCAAGTGATGGAACCATTAGCAGCTGCTTTAGATGTGTTGCAAGGCGAAAGTAATGCGTGTTATGGTCTTTTGCTACCATGTTAAGCTTCACTAAAAAATAAACTAGACAAGCTATCAAAAAACAATTTTAAATTCGCATCGCCGTTAGTTAAAGCATGCCTCGATGGATTGCAAAGTAGCTTTAAACTTTTTTTTACAATAGGCGAACAAGTACATAGCGCTATAATAGCTTCGGTTGTACACCCTCAATTTAAGTTACGCTGATATAATGTTATTAGTAAAACATATCCTTTGTCTCCAAGTTTAACATCAATAGAAAAAATGGTGGTAATCCAAGCAAAAAATTTTATTGATATTAAAAAAAATATAGGTGAAAATTCTAAAAGGATTGCTTGCGAGTCTGTACATAATTTTTTTGATTTTGATGATTCTGAAGCACCTGATGCTGATGAGAACGTTCCGGGGACAAGTTATCCTCAGACTGAATCCAGTTTTTCGAAATTTAATTAAAAACCAAGCCGAATTAGAGTATTTAAGGTATATTAGTGATTCGCGAACAAATTTAAATGTGCTTGAAGATTACCCGACAATAAAAAAAAAATTTTAAATTGAATACTCCACTTACCTCTTTTTACCTTGGAAAAACTCGTCGTTTTAAAGAACTATGTTTAGCTTGGATTTTATGTTCAATTAAGATTTTATGTTTGCTTTTTAGTTTTTTAGGTAGTTGTATTGCCAAAAAGCGTTTTGATATTTTTTTTATTTTATAAAGATACTAAAAAGTTTAGTTTAGTTTTAAAAATAACTTGTTTGTGCAATCTATTATACAAAAGTGTGCTTATTTTCTACGAATGTTTAATTTTAAGAATTTATGTTTAGTTTTTAAGTTCCTAACTTTCCCAAAAAGTTGTGATATTTTTGTTATTTAAGAAATAAACGTTATTTAGTTTTTTTAGAGAAAAAATGTGTGTTTTATTTTTGTTAAATTATAATGTTTATTAAAAAAACTATGTGCTGTGTAAAAAAAAAGCTGTTTGTACTATGGCAAATAAAGATATTTTTTTTATTTTGTTTATTTTTCAAAATCTTTTTACATTTTCCAGTTTTTTAATAGTATTCGTACTCTTTACTCGTACTTTTACGAGTACTACCTGTATCCGTAGACTGCGTGTGTAAAGTTACTTACGAGTAAAATACTTACAAATACATTTTTTGAGGACTCGTACTCGTAAATTATACGAATTCATTTTTTTTTACTCGTGGGCAGCACTGGTTATAGTGCATAGATGTTAAGCATTTTGTTTTTTCATTTTTATACTCATTTTGGTAAATTTTTCTTTTTTTTTTAATATTTTTTTTCCTTATATTCTTTCCTGTAACTGGGTAACAAACCTGTTGGAAATAAATGCCTCTTTTTTTTTTATCTCCGGAATGTTCTGCTTCCAATTCATCTACTACTTCATATAAAGCACTCTCCAGCTCTTTTTGCGTAAGAAATTTAGGATGTTTTTCGAAAATACACATACACTTAGCACCGATTAAAATTCAATATTACTAAAAATTTTCTTACACACAAGCCTAAACCGCAATATCTCTAGCTGATTCCGTTGGCAACTCAAGCGCTATTTCGACCAAAATACAGATAACGTATTTTCCCAGTGATGCGTTTTCGCAACATTTACAATTTGGAGTCAAGTATTTTGGAATTTGTAAAATTTTTTTGTTGTCAGTAAAAAAAGGTAAATACATACATGTGTTAGCAATACGATTCAGCTAAACAAATCTCGCCTGTATTATGCTTAACAATAATAAACAATAATATTCGAAAGTATGTTTAGACATTAAAATTTTGCTTGAATTGGAATAAAAATGTAAAAATCAAAACACTGGTTTATTAATTGAGTGTTTTAAAAATCTTTTTAATTCAACCTTAGTAAATACTATAGTAACGTTAGATATTTCATTTTTTATTTTGTTTATATTATAAAAAAAAATTAATATGACTGCTGCGTTTTCGCATCATTGGTAAAAAATGGGTTAAATAAAAAAGAAAATTCTTTTTCTGACATTTCCGATATTAGTTTTCATAAAACAAAACATAATTAAAAAAAAAAGTCTTTGAAGTTACATTACTGTTAGTCAATAACTATTTTTTTCGCCTACTGTAAAATTTACATTTTTGAATTTACGCAAAATTCATATGAGGCCGACGATATACTTACCTTTCACCTTCCCAAGTCCAATAACTTAAACAAACCTACTGTTACACTTCTCTATTTAACATAATCAAATTTTAAAAAAAATCATTCAGTCCTCGTACTTCGCCCCACATTCTTCGGCATCCTTTTATTAGTCGAATCTTCCAACTCTTTAGGTTTATAGTAATGTGGGGCAACTTCAAGCAACCATTTACTTTCGATCTCTATCACTTGACGCATGAATTCTTTCGTGGTAAACACCAACTCGTGGTACAGAACCCACCTGGGAAGCTCCTCAAATAGGGCGCTATTGGGATGAATCGTTACAGTCTAAAAGTTTAATTAAAATATAGTTTAGACCAATAGAAATATATCGCAGAAATCTAGTTTGGGTTTATTTATATCGACGTTTCGACGTTTTGTTATTGACATCATCAATTAGAGGCTCTAAGGGTTTTTAAAGAGGTGAGGCTACTTATAGAGGGTGTCTAAGGTGAGATGATTGGTACCTCTTGTATTTAAAATTGTACCCAAAAAAAAATTAAAAAGTCATTACAAAGGTCAAATACAGAATTAAAGGACCAGAAATCAGGTTCTATTAAATTGGGAGGATTAGATTGAATTAATATAAATTAAAGGATAATATTTTAAATTTAAGTATAAAAAAAACCCGGAGGACTCAAGAATTAAAAAACAAGTAACTTTCGAATGTTCGTTCGTTCATTGATACGAGAATATAATTTACAGAACTTCCAAGATCCAGCTGCAACCAGTATACTGAATGTATCATGTAGCATTCAATCTGGGTGGCATTTTCTCAATGAAACCTCGAACAACCTGCGAGATCACCCGATTCGTATCCCCTTGATTTCTTTTTTTATGGACTCAACAGTTTCATTCATTCATTTGCTTTTAGACCACGCAGTCCCAAAAACTACACGAGTTATTGTAGTCGAATTATAATTCATATCCCGCACTGTATTCATAAATGGAAAATAGGTTTTGTAATTAATTGATGCCGAAGCTACACTTATTATACGTTTTATGTTACTAATGAATGAATGAATTTTCTCAATGAAACCTCGAATGTCCTGCTGGATTACCCGATTTGTTTCCCCTTGATTTCTTTTTCTACGAACATCTAAACTCAACAGTTTCATTAATCCATTTTCTTTTGTAATTAATTGATGCCTAAGCTACACTTATTATACGTTTTATCTTATTAAGCACTTAAGATTGGGTGGAATTTTGTCAATGAAACCTCGAACGGCCTGCGAGATCACCCGATTTGTGTCCCCTTGATTTCTTTTTGTACGAACTCAACAGTTTTATTCATCCATTTTCTCTTCATTAGCTCTACTGTATCTATGGATGAGAATAGTTTCTGTAATTAATTGATGTCGAGGTTCAGATTAATGCATCACTGTTACTACACTTATTATAAGTTTTATCTTATTAATTGTCTCCTATTGACAATTATACAGCAGCTGGTCAAAGTGGCTTTTCCCGGAAATTATGCCATTCCGTACATCACCTAAGCACTCAGGCTAAGTGGCATTTTTCTGAATTAAACCTTGAATGTCCTGCGAGAACACCCGATTTATCTCCCATTGATTTTTTCCTGTGGGAACTGAGTAGGTCTTATTTTTTCTTTAATAATATTAATATTCTACATATTTTAGGCATGAAAATATGAAAAACCATGTTTTTATGACGACCATTTTCTTTCCCAAGCCTACGTTCTTTTAAGGCATAGAAAACATTTAAAAATGCTTGACAAACGTTTAAAACCGTTGAATTCGAATATTTGATATCCTCTAATGTCCTGCGAGATCACCCGATTTGTCTCCCCTTGATTTCTTTTTGTACGAACTCAACAGTTTCATTCATCCATTTTCTTTTTATTAGCTCTACTGTGTCTAGGGATGAGAATAGTTTCTAAGTGGCATTTTTCTGAATAAAACCTTGAATGTCCTGCGAGACCACCCGATTTGTCTCCCCTTGATTTCTTTTTATAAGAACATCTGAACTCAGCAGTTTCATTCATTTATTTTCTTTAAGACCACGACTTATTGCAGTTAAGGTATAATTCATATACTTCGCTGTGTTTATTCAATTATACCGTTAACCTCCATTCAATTATACAGTAACTGGTCAAAGTGGCTTTTCCCGGACATTATGCCATTCCGTACATCACTTACGCACTTAAACTGGGCGCAATTTTCTCAATGAAACCTTGAATGTCCTGCGAGATCACCCGATTTGTCTCCCATTGATTTTTTCCTGTGGGAACATCTGAACTGAGTAGGCCTTATTTTTTCTTTAATAATATTAATATTCTACATATTTTAGGTAGGTAGAATATTAAGGTATAAAAAACGTTTAAAAATGCTTGAAAAACGTTTAAAGCCGTTGAATTCGAATATTTGATATCCGTAAAATCAGGTCTGTATTTGAAAAAAAAAAGTTGACGATGGCCTGAAGACGTCGAAACGTCGGGTCTAAAATTTAATAACGGCATCTGAAAGGGGGGAAAAAATGGCTAAACAGAAGTGTGTTTTTCGGATATCTCCGGAACTACTCGGATTTTTCTAGATTTGCTGAATTCTTCCCATTTAACCCACTTTCTATCTCTCACGGTTACGGAGATCCCCGTGCTGGCCCTCCTTATCTTGGGCACGTTGTATAATAACACTAAGAAGACCCCATATGAAAAAGTCAAGAGGAGCTAGGTCCAGAATTCGCGCTGGCCAATGCGCTTCACTGAAGGTTCCAATGCACTTATTAAATAAAAACTGTCCATTATATTATTTGCTATTATACACTGGACCATGGACATCTGTACAAGGCTGTACCTAAGACAGGAGTAAAATATTAAAAAAAAAAATACCTGGTTATGTTTCACAGTTTTATAGTGTCCGCCCTTGGATAGGCGGGCGATATGATAAAAGTAGCCGGCCGTGATCGCTTTTCGGATGTCTATGGTCTCGCTCACGTTTGATACCATATCAATTTCGACCCGTTGCATTAAACCTACCAGTTGTTCCCTTACGTCCCTTGCCCTCTTTAAGGACCTACAATTTAAAATAAAAAAAGTTTTGTTCAATCCTGATGATGGCCGCAGAAAAAAACGAAACGTCGTACTAAGAATCTAACAATTGAGAAAAACAATCAAGCAAGTTGTGGATATCTGCGAACACAACTTTGACCTATCAGGGAACTGAACAAGAAATTGATTTACTAATTGAATTTGGGATCCAGTAATTAAGAAAATTTTGCCCAAATGTATTTATGGCTCATACAACATTTATAAAGCATTATTTTCTTAATATCATGCAGTTTGTCTCATCATTTTATCTTCAGTAGTTTTTGAGATATTTGGGTTTAAAGAGGAGGAAGTCAGAGGAGGACGATAATTCCTTCAAGTGTGACCTGAATTTGGGATCCAATAATTAAGAAAATTTAGCCCAAATGTATTTATGACTCATCTAACATTTATAAAGCATTATTTTCTTAATATCATGCACTTTGTCTCATAATTTTATCTTCAGTAGTTTTTGAGATATTTGGGTTTAAAGGGGAGGGAGTCAGAGGAGGACGATAATTCCTTCAAGTGTGACCTGAATTTGGGATCCAGTAATTAATAAAATTTTGCCCAAATGTATTTATGGCTCATACAACATTTATAAAGCATTATTTTCTTAATATCATGCAGTTTGTCTCATCATTTTATCTCCAGCAATTTTTGAGATATTTGGGTTTAAAGGGGAGGGAGTCAGGTGAGGACGATAATTCCTTCAAGTGTGACCTGAATTTGGGATCCAGTAATTAAGAAAATTTAGCCCAAATGTATTTAGGGCTCATATAACATTTATAAAGCATTATTTTCTTAATATCATGCAGTTTGTCTCATCATCTTATCTTTAGTAGTTTTTGAGATATTTGGGTTTAAAGGGGAGGGAGTCAGAGGAGGACGATAATTCCTTCAAGTGTGACCTGAATTTGGGATCCAGTAATTAAGAAAATTTTGCCCAAATGTATTTATGGCTCATATAACATTTATTAAGCATTATTTTCTTAATATCATGCAGTTTATCTCATAATTTTATCTCCAGTAGTTTTTGAGATATTTGGGTTTAAAGAGGAGGAAGTCAGAGGAGGACGATAATTCCTTCAAGTGTGACCTGAATTTGGGATCCAATAATTAAGAAAATTTAGCCCAAATGTATTTATGGCTCATATAACATTTATTAAGCATTATTTTCTTAATATCATGCAGTTTATCTCATAATTTTATCTCCAGTAGTTTTTGAGATATTTGGGTTTAAAGAGGAGGAAGTCAGAGGAGGACGATAATTCCTTCAAGTGTGACCTGAATTTGGGATCCAATAATTAAGAAAATTTAGCCCAAATGTATTTATGGCTCATACAACATTTATAAAGCATTATTTTCTTAATATCATGCAGTTTGCTTCATAATTTTATCTTCAGTAGCTTATGAGATATTTGGGTTTAAAGGGGAAGGAGTCAAGTGAGGACGATAATTCCTTCAAGTGTGACCTGAATTTGGGATCCAGTAATTAAGAAATTTAGCACAAATATATTTATGGCTTATATAACATTTATAAAGCATTTTTTTCTTAATATCATGCAGTTTGTCTCATCATCTTATCTTTAGTAGTTTTTGAGATATTTGGGTTTAAAGGGGAGGGAGTCAGGTGAGGACGATAATTCCTTCAAGTGTGACCTGAATTTGGGATCCAGTAATTAAGAAAATTTTGCCCAAATGTATTTATGGCTCATACAACATTTATAGAGCATTATTTTCTTAATATCATGCAGTTTGTCTCATAATTTTATCTTCAGTAGTTTTTGAGATATTTGGGTTTAAAGGGGAGGGAGTCAGAGTCCTCTTTAATAATTAAATTGTTAATATCGTTTTGCTTAATTTGTAGCCATTGCTTTTCCGTTTAGTGCAGCAACTCTTCGTTTGTCTGGATGACTATTCGACTTAAATCAGGAGATTTTGCCGGCCATGGCAATCCCTGCAAGTTTCTAACAATTCTTGCAAAATGCAGACATTTATATGTACTACTTAAATTGTGACAATTTGAATTTATTCCTTTTTTTATATATCATTCGTAACGAATAATATCTTAGGTAAATTAGATACACCTATGAAATCTCGTAGTAAAGTAAGTATGGAAATCAGAGTTGCTCCTAAGGGGCTTGGATAGACATTTTCGTTAATAAGTCTGAAACTACTTTAGATATTTAAAAGCGGTTTTTAGTGTAGCCTGACGCAACGTTCAAGGATTCTTTTAAGGTATAAAACGTCTTTCCAAGTTAAGAACTCTTGAACTTATCTTAAGTCATTGGGAGGCATCTTCAGAGGAACGACTTGCCCTAAACAGACATGGTCAGACATTTTCGTTAATAAGTCTGAAACTACTTTAGATATTTAAAAGCGGTTTTGAGTATAGCCTGACGCAACGTTCAAGGATTCTTTAAAGGTATAAAACGTCTTTCCAAGTTAAGAACTCTTGGACTTATCGTAAGTCATTGGGAGGCATTACCAGAGGAACGAGTTGCCCTAAACGGACATGGTCAGACATTTTCCTTAATAAGTCTGAAACTACTTTAGATATTTAAAAGCGGTTTTTAGTGTAGCATGACGCAATGTTCAAGGATTCTTTTAAGGTATAAAACGTCTTTCCAAGTTAAGAACTCTTGAACTTATCTTAAGTCATTGGGAGGCATCTTCAGAGGAACGACTTGCCCTAAACAGACATGGTCAGACATTTTCGTTAATAAGTCTGAAACTACTTTAGATATTTAAAAGCGGTTTTTAGTGTAGCCTGACGCAACGTTCAAGGATTCTTTTAAGGTATAAAACGTCTTTCCAAGTTAAGAACTCTTGAACTTATCTTAAGTCATTGGGAGGCATCTTCAGAGGAACGACTTGCCCTAAACAGACATGGTCAGACATTTTCGTTAATAAGTCTGAAACTACTTTAGATATTTAAAAGCGGTTTTGAGTATAGCCTGACGCAACGTTCAAGGATTCTTTAAAGGTATAAAACGTCTTTCCAAGTTAAGAACTCTTGGACTTATCGTAAGTCATTGGGAGGCATTACCAGAGGAACGAGTTGCCCTAAACGGACATGGTCAGACATTTTCCTTAATAAGTCTGAAACTACTTTAGATATTTAAAAGCGGTTTTTAGTGTAGCCTGACGCAATGTTCAAGGATTCTTTTAAGGTATAAAACATCTTTCCTAGTTAAGAACTCTTGGACTTATCTTAAGTCATTGGGAGGCACCTTTAGAGGAACGACTTGCCCTAAACAGAGATACTCAGACATTTTCGTTAATAAGTCTGAAACTACTTTAGATATTTAAAAGCGGTTTTTAGTGTAGCCTGACGCAACGTTCAAGAATTCTTTAGAGGTATAAAACGTCTTTCCAAGTTAAGAACTCTTGGACTTATCGTAAGTCATTGGGAGGCATTACCAGAGGAACGAGTTGCCCTAAACGGACATGGTCAGACATTTTCGTTAATAAGTCTGAAACTACTTTAGATATTTAAAAGCGGTTTTTAGTGTAGCATGACGCAATGTTCAAGGATTCTTTTAAGGTATAAAACATCTTTCCAAGTTAAGAACTCTTGGACTTATTTTAAGTCATTGGCAGACACCTTCAGAGGAGCGAGTTGCCTAAACGGAGATAGTCAGACATTTTCGTTAATAAGTCTGAAACTACTTTAGATATTTAAAATCGGTTTTTAGTATAACCTGACACAACGTTGAAGGATTCTTTTAAGCTATAAAACGTCTTTCCAAGTTAAGAACTCTTGGACTTATCTTAAGTCATTGGTAGGCACCTTCAGAGGATCGAGTTGCCCTAAACGGACATGGTCAGACATTTTCGTTAATAAGTCTGAAATTACTTTAGATATTTAAAAGCGGTTTTGAGTATAACCTGACACAACGTTCAAGGATTCTTTAAAGGTATAAAACGTCTTTCCAAGTTAAGAACTCTTGGACTTATCTTAAGTCATTGGTAGGCACCTTCAGAGGATCGAGTTGCCCTAAACGGACATGGTCAGACATTTTCGTTAATAAGTCTGAAATTACTTTAGATATTTAAAAGCGGTTTTCAGTGTAGCCTGACGCAACGTTCAAGGATTCTTTTAAGCTATAAAACGTCTTTCCAAGTTAAGAACTCTTGGACTTATCTAAAGTCATTGGGAGGCACCTTCAGAGGAACGACTTGCCCTAAACGGAGATAGTCAGATATTTTCGTTAATAAGTCTGAAACTGCTTTAGATATTTAAAAGTGGTTTTTAGTGTAGCCTGACACAACGTAAAACAATTCTTTTAAGGTATAAAACGTCTTTCCAAGTTAAGAACTCTTGGACTTATCTTAAGTCATTGGGAGGCACCTTCAGAGGAACGACTTGCCTAAACGGAGATAGTCAGACATTTTCGTTAATAAGTCTGAAATTACTTTAGATATTTAAAAGCGGTTTTCAGTGTAGCCTGACGCAACGTTCAAGGATTCTTTTAAGCTATAAAACGTCTTTCCAAGTTAAGAACTCTTGGACTTATCTTAAGTCATTGGGAGGCACCTTCAGAGGAACGACTTGCCCTAAACGGAGATAGTCAGACATTTTCGCTAATAAGTCTGGAAATACTTTAGATATTTAAAAGTGGTTTTTAGTGTAGCCTGATGCAATGTTCAAGGATTCTTTTCAGGTATAAAACGTCTTTCCAAGTTAAGAACTCTTGGACTTATCGTAAGTCATTGGGAGGCATTACTAGAGGAACGAGTTGCCCTAAACGGACATGGTCAGACATTTTCGTTAATAAGTCTGAAACTACTTTAGATATTTAAAAGCGGTTTTTAGTGTAGCCTGACGCAATGTTCAAGGATTCTTTTCAGGTATAAAACGTCTTTCCAAGTTAAGAACTCTTGGACTTATCTTAAGTCATTGGGAGGCACCTTCAGAGGAACGAGTTGCCCTAAACGGACATAATCAGACATTTTCGCTAATAAGTCTGAAACTACTTAAGATATTTAAAAGCGGTTTTTAGTGTAGTCTGACACAATGTTCAGGGATTCTTTTAAGGTATAAAACGTCTTTCCAAGTTAAGAACTCTTGGACTTATCGTAAGTCATTGGGAGGCATTACCAGAGGAACGAGTTGCCCTAAACGGACATGGTCAGACATTTTCCTTAATAAGTCTGAAACTACTTTAGATATTTAAAAGCGGTTTTTAGTGTAGCCTGACGCAATGTTCAAGGATTCTTTTAAGGTATAAAACATCTTTCCTAGTTAAGAACTCTTGGACTTATCTTAAGTCATTGGGAGGCACCTTTAGAGGAACGACTTGCCCTAAACAGAGATACTCAGACATTTTCGTTAATAAGTCTGAAACTACTTTAGATATTTAAAAGCGGTTTTTAGTGTAGCCTGACGCAACGTTCAAGAATTCTTTAGAGGTATAAAACGTCTTTCCAAGTTAAGAACTCTTGGACTTATCGTAAGTCATTGGGAGGCATTACCAGAGGAACGAGTTGCCCTAAACGGACATGGTCAGACATTTTCGTTAATAAGTCTGAAACTACTTTAGATATTTAAAAGCGGTTTTTAGTGTAGCATGACGCAATGTTCAAGGATTCTTTTAAGGTATAAAACATCTTTCCAAGTTAAGAACTCTTGGACTTATTTTAAGTCATTGGCAGACACCTTCAGAGGAGCGAGTTGCCTAAACGGAGATAGTCAGACATTTTCGTTAATAAGTCTGAAACTACTTTAGATATTTAAAATCGGTTTTTAGTATAACCTGACACAACGTTGAAGGATTCTTTTAAGCTATAAAACGTCTTTCCAAGTTAAGAACTCTTGGACTTATCTTAAGTCATTGGTAGGCACCTTCAGAGGATCGAGTTGCCCTAAACGGACATGGTCAGACATTTTCGTTAATAAGTCTGAAATTACTTTAGATATTTAAAAGCGGTTTTGAGTATAACCTGACACAACGTTCAAGGATTCTTTAAAGGTATAAAACGTCTTTCCAAGTTAAGAACTCTTGGACTTATCTTAAGTCATTGGTAGGCACCTTCAGAGGATCGAGTTGCCCTAAACGGACATGGTCAGACATTTTCGTTAATAAGTCTGAAATTACTTTAGATATTTAAAAGCGGTTTTCAGTGTAGCCTGACGCAACGTTCAAGGATTCTTTTAAGCTATAAAACGTCTTTCCAAGTTAAGAACTCTTGGACTTATCTAAAGTCATTGGGAGGCACCTTCAGAGGAACGACTTGCCCTAAACGGAGATAGTCAGATATTTTCGTTAATAAGTCTGAAACTGCTTTAGATATTTAAAAGTGGTTTTTAGTGTAGCCTGACACAACGTAAAACAATTCTTTTAAGGTATAAAACGTCTTTCCAAGTTAAGAACTCTTGGACTTATCTTAAGTCATTGGGAGGCACCTTCAGAGGAACGACTTGCCTAAACGGAGATAGTCAGACATTTTCGTTAATAAGTCTGAAATTACTTTAGATATTTAAAAGCGGTTTTCAGTGTAGCCTGACGCAACGTTCAAGGATTCTTTTAAGCTATAAAACGTCTTTCCAAGTTAAGAACTCTTGGACTTATCTTAAGTCATTGGGAGGCACCTTCAGAGGAACGACTTGCCCTAAACGGAGATAGTCAGACATTTTCGCTAATAAGTCTGGAAATACTTTAGATATTTAAAAGTGGTTTTTAGTGTAGCCTGATGCAATGTTCAAGGATTCTTTTCAGGTATAAAACGTCTTTCCAAGTTAAGAACTCTTGGACTTATCGTAAGTCATTGGGAGGCATTACTAGAGGAACGAGTTGCCCTAAACGGACATGGTCAGACATTTTCGTTAATAAGTCTGAAACTACTTTAGATATTTAAAAGCGGTTTTTAGTGTAGCCTGACGCAATGTTCAAGGATTCTTTTCAGGTATAAAACGTCTTTCCAAGTTAAGAACTCTTGAACTTATCTTAAGTCATTGGGAGGCACTTCCAGAGGAACGAGTTGCCTTAAACGGAGATAGTCAGACAATTTCGTTAATAAGTCTGAAACTACTTTAGATATTTAAAAGCGGTTTTTAGTATAACCTGACACAACGTTCAAGGATTCTTTAGAGGTATAAAACGTCTTTCCAAGTCAAGAACTCTTGGACTTATTTTAAGTCATTGGGAGGCACCTTCAGAGGAACGACTTGCCCTAAACGAAGATAGTCAGATATTTTCGTTAATAAGTCTGAAACTGCTTTAGATATTTAAAAGTGGTTTTTAGTGTAGCCTGACACAACGTAAAACAATTCTTTTAAGGTATAAAACGTCTTTCCAAGTTAAGAACTCTTGGACTTATCTTAAGTCATTGGGAGGCACCTTCAGAGGAACGACTTGCCTAAACGGAGATAGTCAGACATTTTCGTTAATAAGTCTGAAATTACTTTAGATATTTAAAAGCGGTTTTCAGTGTAGCCTGACGCAACGTTCAAGGATTCTTTTAAGGTATAAAACATCTTTCGCAGTTAAGAACTCTTGGACTTATCTTAAGTCATTGGGAGGCACTTCCAGAGGAACGAGTTGCCCTAAACGGACATAGTCAGACATTTTCGCTAATAAGTCTGAAACTACTTTAGATATTTAAAAGCGGTTTTTAGTGTAGCCTGACGCAACGTTCAAGGATTCTTTTAAGGTATAAAACACCTTTGTGAGTTAGGAAGTTCAGGACTTATCATAAATTAGCGACACATATGTCCGGAGGATTCTAAGCGACAAGTTTAGTGATTTGTTGTTGCTGTCCAATTAGAGAACGAAAATGAAGAAGAAGAAGTAGAAAAAGAAGAAGAAAAAGAAAGGACTGAATATAGGGGTCAAGAAGTAATTTTTTTCTAACCAAGGCAATTTGAGAAAAAAAGCAGAGAAACGGGAGGCTGAGAGAAATAAGGAAGAAGAGAAAAAGGAGGAAAATTCCGAAGAATTGCGTTTTCAATGAATTTAAAAAAATTATATTATTATATATTGTCTAGTAAATAAACGACATGACCTCTTTTTATTAAATGGCAACTCTGTTTTTTTTAATGACTCTCATTAAAGGGTTTAACGAGTTACACATGCGTGCCAAATTTCAATTTTATACTCCTTATCTTAGATATTTAAGAAACATTATCTAATTCGACAAACGCATTCAATTCAATAGTATTTCTTTAATAAATGCTTGGAATGTCAGGTGTAAATAATAATCGAAATACATAAATAAATAAATAAATAAATAAAATGATTGTAAACTCACCTATACTGTATGAAATTTTCGTAGCACCATTGCAACGAGTAATCCGTGTCCCGCCATTGGTTGTACACGTTCAACAAACTCAAATGATCTCCAAATATGCTATTAAAGTTCTTCCTGGCCGTATCCGCGTGTATAATCTTATCTTTAGGTCTATAAAAAATTGCTCCATTAACCGACAACATCGCGGTAATAGTCACGACCTCTTCCGAACATTTGTATCTGCAAGAAACCGTCAAAAAGAAAAAAGAACCTTAAAATATCATCGATATATAATAAAAGTCTTGAATCACGAGTTGATACCTATATACCGAGCAAGTTCAAGGAGCAGTAAATTGTCCAGTAAACATCAGGTATCTACCAAGGTATTTACAGTGCAGAAAATATTTCTTTCTAATTCAATTTTTATCAATGAAGATAAAATAAATGACGGGGCACCTCAGGCAGGTATTTAGATCATAAATTTCCCCAACGACGGATTCGGAAGAGGACTGGTTGCAAGAGGACCGATAACTGGCCCGCGCGTTCACCTGATCTAAACCCCTCGGATTTTTTTTGTTTAGGGTTTATTTCACAATTAAAGTACACAACTGTAAAGACACCCCTGTATACTGGTCGCTACATATACTTGATGCTATTATATACCGATAACTCAATTTTTTTTAAATAAAATCATATTTTTTTTTACGCACTTTTCAGAGGCCAACAGCATTTTGGCCATCATCGGGTCAACCGGGAATTCGGCCATTCTTCGACCCCAATTTAGTTAATTCGCCGTGATGATTGAGGGCCCCTAGGGCATATAATTGTTCCAGTGCAAGTACTAAGGTTTCGTGGGGTGGGGGGGTCCAGGAAATCGAAGTGAACCCAGGTCGTTTATTCCTGGAATATATATGAGTAATTTGAACTATATATATTTATTTGTAATTATATTTTATTGTTATTAAATAATAATATTTTACAGTAAAAGTTATTAAAACACCTTTTTTAGATTTAAAAGATCCCAATGTTTTGAATGAAACCAAATTTCATTCACAATGAAAATTTTTATTGTAATTTATTTGTATTTGAGCGTAATTTAATTGTGAGAAATATTATATTATAGAGAACGTTATGAATGTATTTAGCTAGACAATTACTAAAAACTACAATTACAAAATGAAAATGTATACCGAGAAAAATGAATTGCTTTTAAACAAAAAAAAACCTTAAAAAACAGAAAGAGCGTTAATCGAACTAAAAAACGTTTTTTTAGAGGCAGTAAGTTTCATTTTTTCCAGTAATTGTGCTGTCTGATTAATCCAATGCATGTTTCTTTTGCTGCAGGCAATAGAAGTTTTCATTAGGAGATAAAATCCAAAATTTCAAACCCAAAATTGTCCCAAAATTTTGACCTTTTTTTGGAGTAGGTTCTTGAAACTTTCCAGTTTATTATAATTCATGGTTCCCCTTACTGGTAGTTTTCAAATCAAGTCTCTAAGTACAATAGAACAGAATTTGTCCCCCAAAAGCAGAATTTTTCACATGAAAAAAACGAAAATTGCCCAAAATTTTTACTTTTTTTTGGAGTAGATCTTTGAAACTTCCCAGTTTATTATAATTCATGGTTTCCTTACTGGTAGTTTTTAATTCAACTCTCTAAGTACAATAGAACAGAAGTTGTCTCTCAAAACCAACATTTTTCACATAAAAAAATCGAAAATTGCCCAAAATTTTCACTTTTTTTTTGGAGTAGGTCTTTAAAACTTTCCAGATTGTTATAGTTTTATGGTTTCCTTACTGGTAGTTTTTAAATCAACTTTCTAAGTATAATAGAACAGAATTTGTCCCTCAAAAGCAGAATTTTTAACATAAAAAAACCGAAAAATGACCAAAATTTTCACTTTTTTTTGAAGTAGGTCTTTAAAACTTTCCAGATTGTTATAGTTTATGGTTTCCTTACTGGTAGTTTTTAAATCAACTTTCTAAGTATAATAGAACAGAATTTGTCCCCCAAAAGCAGATTTTTTTAACATGAAAAAAACCGAAAATTGCCCAAAATTTTCACTTTTTTTTGGAGTTCATCCTTTAAACTTTCGAGATTGTTATAATTCATGGTTTCCTTACTGGTAGTTTTTAAATAAACTTTCTAAGTATAATAGAACAGAATTCGTCCCCCAAAAGCAGAATTTTTTACATAAAAAAACCGAAAATTGTCCAAAATTTTTACTTTTTTTTGGAGTAGATCTTTGAAACTTCCCAGTTTATTATAATTCATGGTTTCCTTACTGGTAGTTTTTAATTCAACTCTCTAAGTACAATAGAACAGAAGTTGTCTCTCAAAACCAACATTTTTTCACATAAAAAAAATCGAAAATTGCCCAAAATTTTCACTTTTTTTTGGAGTAGGTCTTTAAAACTTTCCAGATTGTTATAGTTTATGGTTTCCTTACTGGTAGTTTTTAAATCAACTTTCTAAGTATAATAGAACAGAGTTTGTCCCTCAAAAGCAGAATTTTTAACATAAAAAAACCGAAAAATGACCAAAATTTTTCACTTTTTTTTTGGAGTTCATCCTTTAAACTTTCCAGATTGTTATAATTCATGGTTTCCTTACTGGTAGTTTTTAAATCAACTTTCTAAGTATAATAGAACAGAATTTGTCCCCCAAAAGCAGATTTTTTAACATTAAAAAACCGAAAATTGCCCAAAATTTTCACTTTTTTTTGGAGTTCATCCTTTAAACTTTCCAGATTGTTATAATTCATGGTTTCCCTTACTGGTAGTTTTTAAATCAACTTTCTAAGTATAATAGAACAGAATTCGTCCCCCAAAAGCAGAATTTTTTACATAAAAAAACCGAAAATTGTCCAAAATTTTCACTTTTTTTTGGAGTAGGTCTTTGAAACTTTCCAGATTGTTATAGTTTATGGTTTCCTTACTGGTAGTTTTTAAATCAACTTTCTAAGTATAATAGAACAGAATTCGTCCCCTAAAAAGCAGAATTTTTAACATAAAAAAACCCAAAAATGGTACAAAATTTTCACTTTTTTTTGGGAGTAGATCTTTGAAACTTTCCAGATTGTTGTAGTTTATGGTTTCCTTACTGGTAGTTTTTAAATCAACTTTCTAAGTATAATAGAACAGAATTTGTCCCCTAAAAAGAAGAATTTTTTACATAAAAAAACCGAAAATTGCCCAAAATTTTCACTTTTTTTTGGAGTTCATCCTTTAAACTTTCCAGATTGTTATAATTCATGGTTTCCTTTCTGGTAGTTTTTAAATTAACTTTCTAAGTATAATAGAACAGAATTTGTCCCTAAAAAGCAGAATTTTTTTACATTAAAAAAACCGAAAATTGGCGCAAAATTTTCACTTTTTTTTTGGAGTTCATCCTTTAAACTTTCCAGATTGTTATAATTCATGGTTTCCTTACTGGTAGTTTTTAAATTAACTTTCTAAGTATAATAGAACAGAATTTGTCCCTAAAAAGCAGAATTTTTTACATAAAAAAAACCGAAAATTAACCAAAATTTTGACTTTTTTTTGGAGTAGATCTTTGAAACTTTCCAGATTGTTGTAATTTAAGGTTTCCTTACTAGTAGTTTTTAAATCAACTTTCTAAGTACAATAGAACAGAATTTGTCCCCGAAAAGCAGAATTTTTCACATGAAAAAAACGAAAATTGCCCAAAATTTTTACTTTTTTTTGGAGTAGATCTTTGAAACTTCCCAGTTTATTATAATTCATGGTTTCCTTACTGGTAGTTTTTAATTCAACTCTCTAAGTACAATAGAACAGAAGTTGTCTCTCAAAACCAACATTTTTCACATAAAAAAAATCGAAAATTGCCCAAAATTTTCACTTTTTTTTGGAGTAGGTCCTTTAAAAACTTTCCAGATTGTTATAGTTTATGGTTTCCTTACTGGTAGTTTTTTAAATTAACTTTCTAAGTATAATAGAACAGAATTTGTCCCTAAAAAGCAGATTTTTTTTACATAAAAAAACCGAAAATTAACCAAAATTTTGGACTTTTTTTTGGAGTAGATCTTTGAAACTTTCCAGATTGTTGTAATTTAAGGTTTCCCTTACTGGTAGTTTTTAAATCAACTTTCTAAGTACAATAGAACAGAATTTGTCCCCCAAAAGCAGAATTTTTAACATAAAAAAAACCGAAAATTGCCCAAAATTTTCACTTTTTTTTTGAGTTCATCCTTTAAACTTTCCAGATTGTTATAATTCATGGTTTCCTTACTGGTAGTTTTTAAATTAACTTTCTAAGTATAATAGAAACAGAATTTGTCTCTCAAAAGCAGATTTTTTAACATGAAAAAACCGAAAATTGCCCAAAATACTCTCACGAGATGTG
>NW_026088600.1:0-27310 GCF_022605725.1 Anthonomus grandis grandis | reverse complement strand
ACACATCTCGTGAGAGTTCAAATCATGGGGACATTTGTTGATTTGTGGTTCCTCCAAAAAATTGTTTATTTTTTAAATAAAATTACTTTTAATGGCATTTTCGTTGTTTTCTACATCACTGTGTAGGTTTTCTTGTATAAAAGCAGAATAGTTTTTTTAAAACATTAAAACACTATTTTTTAATTCAAATAAGAATTTCGAGTTGAATTCGGGGGTAGTAACCCTCCCAAGGGCGACTATGCAACTTAATTTGTATATTTCTTAATGTGTGGAACATGGATAAATGTATTTGTAGTGAAATCACGGGGACATTTGTTGATTTGTGGCTGTTTAAAAATATTGGTTATTTTTTAATAAAATGATTTTTGCTGTTTTTTTTGCCCTATTATATTAATCTTTAGTGTTAAAACTGAAATAATGCTTTTTTTTATACGACACCCGCTAATTTTTACCTAAAATTAAATATTACTGACTCGAGTCAAATGTGGACGTGTCCGAACTTTCAAGGGTCGCTACGCAACATAGTTTGTACTGCAATGTATAGAACAGAGATGGACATATATGTATGTTGTCAAATTACGGGGACATTTGTTGATCTGTGGTTGTTCCAAAAAAATTTCTTTCAAATAACATTTATTTTAAGGGCATCTGTGTCGTTTTTTGAGCCACTATTTTAACACATTAAGACACACTATATTTATTAATTAAAGGAATCTATTAAGAGTAGAATTCGGAGATATCGATACTTCATCCAAAAGCTACTATGCAATTTATTTGTATCTTATTAACAAGGATGGGCGTATATATTGGGAAATCACGGGGACATATGTTGATCTGCTGAGGTTTAAAAAAAAATCAAGATATTTGAAAAAAAATGCGCATGACCTTGATGTATTAAAAATACTTCTCAATTTTCTAGTTTTAAACATAATTTTTTCATATTATACCGACGCATAAAAAGGGCGTGGCTGAATTTCATTTTCAAAATGGCGGTCGGGAGCCTTTTTGAAAAAAATATATTAGAGACAGAGAGAAACTTTTTACGATCCGTCATTTGAAAGGCACCACTCTGACGAAAAAAAACAAAATAGCGGCCTTAGGATCGTTTAATATTTGATCGATTAATTCTCGTATTGTTTATTATTTATTTAAAAAAAAAAATGATAAATTTAATATATTGGCCGGTTGACATATTAAAAATGGCGGACAGGCGCCATCTTGAAAATTAAATTCAGCCACGCCCTTTTTATGCGTCGGTATAATATGAAAAAATTATCTTTAAAACTAGAAAATTGAGAAGTATTTTTAATAGTAATAATAATTTCAAGTAGGGCCGTGGTATATAAAGATGGTCATGAAAAAAATGTGATGAAGGGAGGAAAACAATTGAAAGTTGTATTTTTTTAAAATATTTGATACATACTCTCACTAAAACTTTATGCTTGCTTAAGTCCAAAAGCCAGGAATAGATTAAATTTAAAATATTTTTTTGTCTCAATCAAATCTGTCCATCTTATGCTCGTGACGTAAAGAAATCGTTTGTTTACTAAACATTGACTATATATAGGGACTGGAAAACAAAAGGCAAAAAATGATAATTAATGTAAACATTAAATTGTTTTGGGACTTTTCCATCGCCACTACGATATTTAAGAGCCACGTAAAAAGTAGTTCCCTAAAAAACCCACATATCCAGGACGAACGAAATTACGCGTGGGGACCCCATTATAAAACCTTCAATTAATCTAATTACGATCATCTCTCGGCACTATTCTCACACTTTATAAAGCAATTATGAATGCCGTTTAATCAGTAATTCCTTGCATGCACGCACATTAAAATCTCACACATCCATACCTGGTCTGCCGCTGTCACTTTATTTACATACACTCCTAAGTGCTATCAAGAAGCGCTAATCAAATCAAGAAACACCTCCTTCGTCGGTGATATAATATACACACCGTTTCACTTTGATTTCGTGATACCAGTTTGATATTCCGGTTGAAGGGGGGTATCACTCGTGCGTGTGGAAGGTGGTACCTTAGGAAGTTCCACTTAAAACGGAAAAAATTAAAGAACAAAACGTAAAACGGCGAACGCGCGTTCCGTATCTCGCGATTTTCAGAGTTACACTAAGTAGACAAGGCTACGGAGAGAATGCTAGACTGAGTGTTTTCTGAAAGCAGGTTCCCCCGACTTCTCGGCGATGTAAAGTGCTTCAGGTTGGGTTATACACGGCGACGACCCACCACCAGCAACGACTTGACTTTGTGCTCCGAGTTCCTCTGCTGCTTTACCGTATTTCGCTTCTACAGGACCGTAGCGGGAATAGAATTATCCTGTTTTCGCTGATTGATTTGAAACTTGACAACGTTGCTCAATATTGAAAAACAACTGCAAGAACCCTGTCAATTAATGTGACGTCCTGTGTGGAAATATCATGTAAACGTTGACTGAGTGAGTGAGTGTTATATTTGAGGGCTAAACTTTTTTTCAAATCTGCATTAAGTTTTCGTCCTACCAAATGATACTCGCGTCATGGAACATAGTAGGATTCTGAATATATTTTTTAAGTTACTTAAGGTTAAAATAATTTGAAAATTTGTACATATATTCTTTGAATAATTTCATTAGACACCTATTTCAGCGTTTCTCAAAATTCGTACAAGATTTTGAGAAAAAAAATATTTTTATAAAAAAAATAATTTTTTTATTCTAAAAATTCGACAAAATGTCCATAACTCAAAAAATTGATCAGATGCAGTTTTCAAAATTTGTACTCAAATTCTTTGAACGATTTTATTAGACACCTATTTCAGCGTTTCTCAAAATTCGTACAAGATTTTGAGAAAAAAAATATTTTTATAAAAAAATTATTTTTTATTCTAAAAATTCGACAAAATGTCCATAACTCAAAATATTGATCAGATGCAGTTTTGAAAATTTAAACTCAAATTCTTTGAACGTATTCATTATACACCTATTTCAGCGTTTCTCAAAATTCGTACAAGATTTTGAGAAAAAGAATATTTTTATAAAAAAAATAATTTTTTATTCTAAAAATTCGACAAAATGTCCATAACTCAAAAAATTGATCAGATGCAGTTTTGAAAATTTGTACTCAAATTCTTTGAACGATTTTATGAGACACCTATTTCAGCGTTTCTCAAAATTCGTACAAAATTTTGAGAAAAAAAATATTTTTATAAAAAAAATAATTTTTTATTCTAAAAATTCGACAAAATGTCCATAACTCAAAAAATTGATCAGATGCAGTTTTGAAAATTTGTACTCAAATTCTTTGAACGATTTCATTATACACGTATTTCAGCGTTTCTCAAAATTCGTACAAGATTTTGAGAAAAAAAATATTTTTATAAAAAAAAATAATTTTTTATTCTAAAAATTCGACAAAATGTCCATAACTCAAAAAATTGATCAGATGCAGTTTTCAAAATTTGTACTCAAATTCTTTGAACGATTTCATTAGACACCTATTTCAGCGTTTCTCAAAATTCATACAAGATTTGGAAAAAAAAATATATTTATGAAAAAAAATTATTTTTTAATCTAAAAATTCGACAAAATATCCATAACTCAAAAAATTGAACAGATGCAGTTTTCAAAATTTGTATACATGTTCTTTGGATAATTTCATTGGACACCTATTTCAGCGTTTATCAAAATTTTTACAAGATTTTGAGAAAAAAAATATTTTTATAAAAAAAATAATTTTTTATTCCAAAAATGCGACAAAATGTCCATAACTCAAAAAATTGATCAGATGCAGTTTTCAAAATTTGTACTCAAATTCTTTGAACGATTTCATTAGACACCTATTTCAGCGTTTCTCAAAATTTGTACAAGATTTTGAGAAAAAAAATATTTTTATAAAAAAAATAATTTTTTATTCCAAAAATGCGACAAAATGTCCATAACTCAAAAAATTGACCAGATGCAGCTTTGAAAATTTGTACTCAAATTCTTTGAACGATTTCATTAGACACCTATTTCAGCGTTTCTCAAAATTCGTACAAGATTTTGAGAAAAAAAATATTTTTCAAAAAAAAATAATTTTTTATTCTAAAAATTTGACAAAATGTCCATAACTCAAAAAATCGATCAGATGCAGTTTTGAAAATTTGTACTCAAATTCTTTGAACGATTTCATTAGACACCTATTTCAGCGTTTCTCAAAATTCGTACAAGATTTTGAGAAAAAAAATATTTTTATAAAAAAAATAATTTTTTATTCTAAAAATTTGACAAAATGTCCATAACTCAAAAAATTGATCAGATGCAGTTTTGAAAATTTGAACTCAAATTCTGTGAACGTATTCATTATACACCTATTTCAGCGTTTCTCAAAATTCGTACAAGATTTTGAGAAAAAAAATATTTTTATAAAAAAATAATTTTTTATTCTAAAAATTCGACAAAATGTCCATAACTCAAAAAATCGATCAGATGCAGTTTTCAAAATTTGTACTCAAATTTTTTAAACGATTTCATTAGACACCTATTTCAGCGTTTCTCAAAATTCGTACAAGATTTTCAGAAAAAAAATATTTTTATAAAAAAAATAATTTTTTATTCTAAAAATTCGACAAAATGTCCATAACTCAAAAAATTGATCAGATGCAGTTTTCAAAATTTGTACTCAAATTCTTTGAACGATTTCATTAGACACCTATTTCAGCGTTTCTCAAAATTCGTACAAGATTTTGAGAAAAAAAATATTTTTATAAAAAAAATAATTTTTTATTCTAAAAATTTGACAAAATGTCCATAACTCAAAAAATCGATCAGATGCAGTTTTGAAAATTTGTACTCAAATTCTTTGAACGATTTCATTAGACACCTATTTCAGCGTTTCTCAAAATTCGTACAAGATTTTGAGAAAAAAAATATTTTTATAAAAAAAATAATTTTTTATTCTAAAAATTTGACAAAATGTCCATAACTCAAAAAATTGATCAGATGCAGTTTTGAAAATTTGAACTCAAATTCTGTGAACGTATTCATTATACACCTATTTCAGCGTTTCTCAAAATTCGTACAAGATTTTGAGAAAAAAAATATTTTTATAAAAAAATAATTTTTTATTCTAAAAATTCGACAAAATGTCCATAACTCAAAAAATCGATCAGATGCAGTTTTCAAAATTTGTACTCAAATTTTTTAAACGATTTCATTAGACACCTATTTCAGCGTTTCTCAAAATTCGTACAAGATTTTCAGAAAAAAAATATTTTTATAAAAAAAATAATTTTTTATTCTAAAAATTCGACAAAATGTCCATAACTCAAAAAATTGATCAGATGCAGTTTTCAAAATTTGTACTCAAATTCTTTGAACGATTTCATTAGACACCTATTTCAGCGTTTCTCAAAATTCGTACAAGATTTTGAGAAAAAAAATATTTTTATAAAAAAAATAATTTTTTATTCCAAAAATTCGACAAAATGTCCATAACTCAAAAAATTGATCAGATGCAGCTTTGAAAATTTGTACTTAAATTCTTTGAACGATTTCATTAGACACCTATTTCAGCGTTTTTCAAAATTTTCACAAGATTTTGAGAAAAAAAATATTTTTATAAAAAAAATAATTTTTTATTCTAAAAATTCGACAAAATGTCCATAACTTAAAAAATTGATCAGATGCAGCTTTGAAAATTTGTACTCAAATTCTTTGAACGATTTCATTAGACACCTATTTTAGCGTTTCTCAAAATTTGTACAGGATTTTGAGAAAAAAAATATTTTTATAAAAATAATAATTTTTTATTCTAAAAATTCGACAAAATGTCCATAACTTAAAAAATTGATCAGATGCAGCTTTGAAAATTTGTACTCAAATTCTTTGAACGATTTTATTAGACACCTATTTCAGCGTTTCTCAAAATTTGTACAAGATTTTGAGAAAAAAAATATTATTATAAAAAAAATAATTTTTTATTCTAAAAATTCGACAAAATGTCCATAACTTAAAAAATTGATCAGATGCAGCTTTGAAAATTTGTACTCAAATTCTTTGAACGATTTCATTAGACACCTATTTCAGTGTTTCTCAAAATTTGTACAGGATTTTGAGAAAAAAAATATTTTTAAAAAAAAAATAATTTTTTTATTCTAAAAATTCGACAAAATGTCCATAACTTAAAAAATTGATCAGATGCAGCTTTGAAAATTTGTACTCAAATTCTTTGAACGATTTCATTAGACACCTATTTCAGTGTTTCTCAAAATTTGTACAGGATTTTGAGAAAAAAAATATTTAAAAAAAAAAAATAATTTTTTTATTCTAAAAATTCGACAAAATGTCCATAACTTAAAAAATTGATCAGATGCAGCTTTGAAAATTTGTACTCAAATTCTATGAACGATTTCATTAGACACCTATTTCAGCGTTTCTTAAAATTCGTACAGGATTTTGAGGAAAAAAATATTTTTATAAAAAAAATAATTTTTTATTCTAAAAATTCGACAAAATGTCCATAACTCAAAAAATTGATCAGATGCAGTTTTCAAAATTTGTACTCAAATTCTTTGAACGATTTCATTAGACATCTATTTCAGCGTTTCTCAAAATTCGTACAAGATTTTGAGAAAAAAAATATTTTTATAAAAAAAATAATTTTTTATTCTAAAAATTCGACAAAATGTCCATAACTTAAAAAATTGATCAGATGCAGCTTTGAAAATTTGTACTTAAATTCTTTGAACGATTTTATTAGACACCTATTTCAGCGTTTTTCAAAATTTTCACAAGATTTTGAGAAAAAAAATATTTTTATAAAAAAAATAATTTTTTATTCTAAAAATTCGACAAAATGTCCATAACTTAAAAAATTGATCAGATGCAGCTTTGAAAATTTGTACTCAAATTCTTTGAACGATTTCATTAGACACCTATTTCAGCGTTTCTCAAAATTTGTACAGGATTTTGAGAAAAAAAATATTTTTATAAAAATAATAATTTTTTATTCTAAAAATTCGACAAAATGTCCATAACTTAAAAAATTGATCAGATGCAGTTTTGAAAATTTGTACTTAAATTCTATGAACGATTTCATTAGACACCTATTTCAGCGTTTCTCAAAATTCGTACAAGATTTTGAGAAAAAAAATACTATTAAAAAAAAATAATTTTTTATTCTAAAAATTCGACAAAATGTCCATAACTCAAAAAATTGATCAGATGCAGCTTTGAAAATTTGTACTTAAATTCTTTGAACGATTTCATTAGACACCTATTTCAGCGTTTCTCAAAATTTGTACAAGATTTTGAGAAAAAAAATATTTTTATAAAAATAATAATTTTTTATTCTAAAAATTCGACAAAATGTCCATAACTTAAAAAATTGATCAGATGCAGTTTTGAAAATTTGTACTCAAATTCTATGAACGATTTCATTAGACACCTATTTCAGCGTTTCTCAAAATTCGTACAAGATTTTGAGAAAAAAAATATTATTATAAAAAAAATAATTTTTTATTCTAAAAATTCGACAAAATGTCCATAACTTAAAAAATTGATCAGATGCAGCTTTGAAAATTTGTACTCAAATTCTTTGAACGATTTCATTAGACACCTATTTCAGCGTTTCTCAAAATTTGTACAGGATTTTGAGAAAAAAAATATTTTTATAAAAATAATAATTTTTTATTCTAAAAACTCGACAAAATGTCCATAACTCAAAAAATTGATCAGATGCAGCTTTGAAAATTTGTACTTAAATTCTTTGAACGATTTTATTAGACACCTATTTCAGCGTTTTTCAAAATTTTCACAAGATTTTGAGAAAAAAAATATTTTTATAAAAAAAATAATTTTTTATTCTAAAAATTCGACAAAATGTCCATAACTTAAAAAATTGATCAGATGCAGCTTTGAAAATTTGTACTCAAATTCTTTGAACGATTTCATTAGACACCTATTTCAGCGTTTCTCAAAATTTGTACAGGATTTTGAGAAAAAAAATATTTTTATAAAAATAATAATTTTTTATTCTAAAAACTCGACAAAATGTCCATAACTCAAAAAATTGATCAGATGCAGCTTTGAAAATTTGTACTTAAATTCTTTGAACGATTTTATTAGACACCTATTTCAGCGTTTTTCAAAATTTTCACAAGATTTTGAGAAAAAAAATATTTTTATAAAAAAAATAATTTTTTATTCTAAAAATTCGACAAAATGTCCATAACTTAAAAAATTGATCAGATGCAGCTTTGAAAATTTGTACTCAAATTCTTTGAACGATTTCATTAGACACCTATTTCAGCGTTTCTCAAAATTTGTACAGGATTTTGAGAAAAAAAATATTTTTATAAAAATAATAATTTTTTATTCTAAAAATTCGACAAAATGTCCATAACTTAAAAAATTGATCAGATGCAGTTTTGAAAATTTGTACTTAAATTCTATGAACGATTTCATTAGACACCTATTTCAGCGTTTCTCAAAATTCGTACAAGATTTTGAGAAAAAAAATATTATTAAAAAAAAATAATTTTTTATTCTAAAAATTCGACAAAATGTCCATAACTCAAAAAATTGATCAGATGCAGCTTTGAAAATTTGTACTTAAATTCTTTGAACGATTTCATTAGACACCTATTTCAGCGTTTCTCAAAATTTGTACAAGATTTTGAGAAAAAAAATATTTTTATAAAAATAATAATTTTTTATTCTAAAAATTCGACAAAATGTCCATAACTTAAAAAATTGATCAGATGCAGTTTTGAAAATTTGTACTCAAATTCTATGAACGATTTCATTAGACACCTATTTCAGCGTTTCTCAAAATTCGTACAAGATTTTGAGAAAAAAAATATTATTATAAAAAAAATAATTTTTTATTCTAAAAATTCGACAAAATGTCCATAACTCAAAAAATTGATCAGATGCAGTTTTCAAAATTTGTACTCAAATTCTTTGAACGATTTCATTAGACACCTATTTCAGCGTTTCTCAAAATTTGTATAGGATTTTGAGAAAAAAAATATTTTTTTAAAAAAATAATTTTTTATTCTAAAAATTCGACAATATGTCCATAACTTAAAAAATTGATCATATGCAGTTTTGAAAATTTGTACTCAAATTCTATGAACGATTTCATTAGACACCTATTTCAGCGTTTCTCAAAATTCGTACAAGATTTTGAGAAAAAAAATATTTTTATAAAAAAAATAATTTTTTATTCTAAAAATTCGACAAAATGTCCATAACTCAAAAAATTGATCAGATGCAGTTTTGAAAATTTGTACTTAAATTCTTTGAACGATTTCATTAGACACCTATTTCAGCGTTTCTAAAAATTCGTACAGGATTTTGAGGAAAAAAATATTTTTATAAAAAAAATAATTTTTTATTCTAAAAATTCGACAAAATGTCCATAACTTAAAAAATTGATCAGATGCAGCTTTGAAAATTTGTACTCAAATTCTTTGAACGATTTCATTAGACACCTATTTCAGTGTTTCTCAAAATTTGTACAGGATTTTGAGAAAAAAAATATTTTTTTAAAAAAATAATTTTTTTATTCTAAAAATTCGACAAAATGTCCATAACTTAAAAAATTGATCAGATGCAGCTTTGAAAATTTGTACTCAAATTCTTTGAACGATTTCATTAGACACCTATTTCAGCGTTTCTCAAATTTGTATAGGATTTTGAGAAAAAAAATATTTTTTTTAAAAAAATAATTTTTTATTCTAAAAATTCGACAATATGTCCATAACTTAAAAAATTGATCATATGCAGTTTTGAAAATTTGTACTCAAATTCTATGAACGATTTCATTAGACACCTATTTCAGCGTTTCTCAAAATTCGTACAAGATTTTGAGAAAAAAAATATTTTTATAAAAAAAATAATTTTTTATTCTAAAAATTCGACAAAATGTCCATAACTCAAAAAATTGATCAGATGCAGTTTTGAAAATTTGTACTTAAATTCTTTGAACGATTTCATTAGACACCTATTTCAGCGTTTCTAAAAATTCGTACAGGATTTTGAGGAAAAAAATATTTTTATAAAAAAAATAATTTTTTATTCTAAAAATTCGACAAAATGTCCATAACTTAAAAACTCTCACGAGATGTGTGCAGCTTTGAAAATTTGTACTCAAATTCTTTGAACGATTTCATTAGACACCTATTTCAGTGTTTCTCAAAATTTGTACAGGATTTTGAGAAAAAAAATATTTTTTTAAAAAAAATAATTTTTTTATTCTAAAAATTCGACAAAATGTCCATAACTTAAAAAATTGATCAGATGCAGCTTTGAAAATTTGTACTCAAATTCTTTGAACGATTTCATTAGACACCTATTTCAGCGTTTCTCAAAATTTGTATAGGATTTTGAGAAAAAAAATATTTTTTTTAAAAAAATAATTTTTTATTCTAAAAATTCGACAATATGTCCATAACTTAAAAAATTGATCATATGCAGTTTTGAAAATTTGTACTCAAATTCTATGAACGATTTCATTAGACACCTATTTCAGCGTTTCTTAAAATTCGTACAGGATTTTGAGGAAAAAAATATTTTTATAAAAAAAATAATTTTTTATTCTAAAAATTCGACAAAATGTCCATAACTCAAAAAATTGATCAGATGCAGTTTTCAAAATTTGTACTCAAATTCTTTGAACGATTTCATTAGACACCTATTTCAGCGTTTCTCAAAATTTGTACAAGATTTTGAGAAAAAAAATATTTTTATAAAAAAAAATAATTTTTTATTCTAAAAATTCGACAAAATGTCCATAACTCAAAAAATTGATCAGATGCAGTTTTCAAAATTTGTACTCAAATTCTTTGAACGATTTCATTAGACACCTATTTCAGCGTTTCTCAAAATTCGTACAAGATTTTGAGAAAAAAAATATTTTTATAAAAAAAATAATTTTTTATTCTAAAAATTCGACAAAATGTCCATAACTCAAAAAATTGATCAGATGCAGTTTTCAAAATTTGTACTCAAATTCTTTGAACGATTTCATTAGATACCTATTTCAGCGTTTCTCAAAATTTGTACAAGATTTTGAGAAAAAAAATATTTTTATAAAAAAAATAATTTTTTATTCTAAAAATTCGACAAAATGTCCATAACTTAAAAAATTGATCAGATGCAGCTTTGAAAATTTGTACTCAAATTCTTTGAACGATTTCATTAGACACCTATTTCAGCGTTTCTCAAAATTCGTACAAGATCTTGAGAAAAAAATATTTTTATAAAAAAAATTATTTTTTATTCTAAAAATTCGACAAAATGTCCATAACTCAAAAAATTGATCAGATGCAGTTTTCAAAATTTGTACTCAAATTTTTTGAACGATTTTATTAGACACCTATTTCAGCGTTTCTCAAAATTCATACAAGATCTTGAGAAAAAAATATTTTTATAAAAAAAATTATTTTTTATTCTAAAAATTTGACAAAATATCCATAATTCAAAAAATTAATCAGTTACTGTTTTGAAAATTTTTATATATATTCCTTTTACACATTGCCAACAATGATTGTTAAAATCGCCTATGAGAACTTCTGCTTACATTTGACCAATAACTAATTCATGACGTCACTAATAAAAGTTTTGATGTTGACCGCAGAAAACAACGACACTTCCAACATGGCGTACGAGCGCCATCTTGTCAATAAAATCTGACACTTGTGAATAATTGTAAAAAAATCCCTAGTTCTACCCTGTCGTTTCCTTTCACACACACACACACACAAGAACTAAAAGTGTATAATAATAATTAAATATGCGGGCATACCTGAACAGACTCATTGGAGCTGGTGCGACGCGGTACTACCTGCCCGCTGAAGGATACGACGCCGTATGTTGTTGATAGGTATTCTCGTTTGTCACGTGGTACTCGCGGTGAAATTTCTACATGATTAAGATTGATTTTATTGTGGAGACCTACCCCCTTTTTGATAGAGTAAAATTGGTCAATATAAGCACGCCACTGACCAGTTGGGTACCACCGAAATGGCATCGAGCGGCTTATGTTGGTGCGGTCGTTAAAAAAATGTCAGGAATGCGCACTGTGAGACCCATTGGCGACCACCAAAGTAGTTCTGGGTACACGACGCTAATGAACGTGGTCACTTATTATAGTGTTGGTTTTTAATTAATATTCACATACCTAGAAATCTTGTACTAAGTTCCTAGGTAGTACGAGTACCTAGTGTACCAAGTACTTAACTGCTCATGACACTGACACCTCATTTAAATATTAATGCAGTAGGCCATCATGCATTATATTGAGACTAGTCAAGGCATTGATTGTAGAATAATATACTAGAATAAATATAATAAATTTCTATAATCTTCAAATATTTATTTAATAAACGTCAACATTTGACGTATATGAGGTGTCATTGTGTTCGGAATGTCAACTTTTATATAAATGACGTTTTAAATACAACGTTGACGTATGACAGGTATGGACTGTCTATCAAGTCTGCCATGGCTGTGCTAGTCCAGTCATTTTTTGGTCAAAAAAATCTTTTAAAAACTGAATTGATCAACTATAGTCATGGCACACCATGCATTGTATATTGGTTAAATATTTCAAGATGTAAATGTCAAAATTTGACACATGAGCTGTCATTGCATTCAGAAAATCGTTTTCAATCGATTGGAAATTTCGCAAAAAATTTGATCGATTTAAAAACTGAATATTCTTGTCAAATAAAAAACAGAATATTCCTAGTCCAATGAAGAATTTTAAATTTTTGGCCTTTTTCAGTAGTGTCATCTAAGGATCTGACCTGAAAGTTAACTAGTCATTTTAAAGCCCAAAATCTCGAAAGTTATTGGGAATATTCTCATGAAATAAAAAGGATGATATTCGGTAGAATATTCTGTGTAAATATTTTTGAAGCCTTAAAGCAATTTAATAAATACATACAGAGTTATTTGCCTTTTCCAGTAGTAGTGTCTACATTTCTGACCTGCAGGTAACCACTGACTTTAAAGCCCAAAATCTCGAAAGTTATTGGGAATATTCTCATGAAATAAAAAGGATGATATTCGGTAGAATATTCTGTTTAAATATTGTTTAAGCCTTAAAGCAGTTTAATGAATACGTACAGAGTTATTTGCCATTTTTAGGAGTAGTGTCTAAAGTTCTGACCTGCAGGTAACCATTGACTTTAAAGCCCGAAATCTCGAAAGTTAGTGAGAATATTCTCATGAAATAAAAAGGATGATATTCGGTAGAATATTCTGTGTAAATATTTTTGAAGCCTTAAAGCAATTTAATAAATACATACAGAGTTATTTGCCTTTTCCAGTAGTAGTGTCTAAGGTTCTGACCTGCAGGTAACCACTGACTTTAAAGCCCAAAATCTCGAAAGTTATTGGGAATATTCTCATGAAATAAAAAGGATGATATTCGGTAGAATATTCTGTATAAATATTGTTTAAGCCTCAAAACAGTTTAGTGAATACGTACAGAGTTATTCGCCATTTTCAGTAGTAGCGTCTATAGTTCTGACCTCTAGGTAACCACTGACTTTAAGGCCCAAAATATCAAAAGGTAGTGAGAATATTCTCATGAAATATAAAGGATGATATTCGGTAGAATATTCTGTATAAATATTGTTTAAGCCTTAAAGCAGTTTAATGAATACGTACAGAGTTATTTGCCATTTTTAGGAGTAGTGTCTAAAGTTCTGACCTGCAGGTAACCACTGACTTTAAAGCCCGAAATCTCGAAAGTTAGTGAGAATATTCTCATGAAATAAAAAGGATGATATTCGGTAGAATATTCTGTATAAATATTGTTTAAGCCTTAAAGCAGTTTAATGAATACGTACATAGTTAATTGCCATTTTCAGTAGTAGTGTCCAAAGTTCTGACCTGAAGGTAACCACTGACTTTAAAGTCCAAAATCTCAAAAGTTAGTGGGAATATTCTCATCAAATAAAAACCGTGATATTCACAAGAATATTCTCTATAAATGCTATCTAGGGGTCAAAGCAGTACAACCAATAATTTTCGAATTATTTGACTTTTTAAGTTGTACTGTCAAAGGACCTAGTCTGAAAATATCCGCGCACTTTAAAGACCAAAATCTCGAGAAGTAGTTGGAATATTCTTACGAAATAAAAAGCATAATATTCACAAGAATATTCTCTATAAATGTTGTTTAGAGGTCAAAGCAGTACAACCAAGAATTTTAGATTTATTTGGCTTTATAAGCAATGGTGTCTAAGGGCCTAGTATGCAAATATCCGCATACTTTAGAGTCGAAAATCTCGAGAAGTAGTTGGACTATTCTTACAAAATAAAAAGCATAATATTCACAAGAATATTCTTCATAAATGTCGTTTAAGAATGTTGTTTGTCTAGCGAGTTAGGAAGAAGACCCCATTACATAGAAAAATCAAAGATCCTGATACTTTTTGATGTAAACGGCAACGCCTGTAATACATGTGATTGTAAGAAAGATCCAATTTTTAGAGGGCACCACCTGTCACCAACTTCGATCCAGTTATGACAAGATATGTCAATATTCGACACATGAACTGTTATTACAGCATAGTAGTATGTTTTGTTAAGGCCTATTTACATTGCATACAGAGGTGCCAAATTGAATGTTTTTAACTCAAAAATTACTTTTCTAACACTTAAAAAAACTTCTATATATAAATGACATTTTAGGTAGAACGACACCTTATACATAAATTTTTGGCACTTGTAATGCTTGGGACATATGTCAGACCAAAGTTTTGACAGATGACATTTGGACAGAAACTGACGTTTGACATTTGCGTTTTGAACTATTTCATAATCTAGATGTGCCGTGACTAAAGGTGGTAAAATTAATTATTTTTTCGAACCCCCTCGACTAATATGACTAGTCTAATATATATAAGTCTAACTGTCAAATTTTAACAAATGACCTGCCATTTTAAACAGAGTAAACACGCCCTTTAATTCATTCTTACCTGCAATACAGAGTTGCCAATTTGGAACTACAAACTTACAAAGGTTGACATATGAGCTGTCATTTTATTTAGACTGTCACCTTCATTACAGAGTTGCCAAGTTAATTTTCTTTTTATGTAACAAATGGAGGGTAGCACCCTTGAGAGACACTACTCCCTTCCATCCTCGATACATATAAATTTACTACTGACCTGTCGAGCATTAAAATAACCAAAAATCTCGACCTTTGTTTTACCTGTAATGGGCCAACATCGTCTCTACCTGCACCCGAGAAGATAAAAGGCCGAAAAATGAAGTGCCGATCTTTTCAACGTTCGAGAATGACTTCATTCAATTCTCTCCACCGTATTATTATCTTGATATTGCTTTTCTAGAAAAAGGGCCTAATTAGTCACTTCCTCTCGTGAGTAGGCGGTATAGTCTTTCCAAAAACATTGAAGTACGGAATTAATGCGTCAACTCTAATTGAACCATTGAGTACAATAAAGCCATCAAAAATTATAATAAAGTATACTAAATGTACAGGGATTCCTGAGGATAAATTTGGGTGTAGAAACGTCATTCTAGGTTAAAGATTTGGGTAGTTACAGCACTTGTGGTTAAAGTGTTTTTTTCTTTATTGGGTTTCACTTTTCTTGGGAATATTTTTCATGAAAGACTGGAATATTCTTAAAAGAGTTTTAGTGTATGAAAACTCACTTGTTTGCAAATAATTTCATATCAGAACGTTTTTTGTACCTCAAAAACTTTCTGAGTTAGACCCAGTTTTGTCAGTCAAGGTCCAAGGGCCACTCAAATTGTTTTCTATCCACATCAACTTTTCTATATTTATCATCCCACATTTTTGGTCATAACTTAACAGCTACTAAAAATATTTTCATGATTCTTTCACTTTAACGTACAGAGATTCCTGATGATGGATTCGAGTGTAGAAACGTAGTTCTGGTTTCAATATTTCGGTAGTTAGGGCCTTTTTGGTTAAAGTGATTTTTTTGCTTGGTTTTCTCAGCAAATTTTCACTTTTCTTAGGAATATTTTTATGAAAAACTGGAATATTCTTAAACGAGTTTTAGCGCATAAAAACTCACTTTTTTGCAAATAATTTCATATCAGAACATTTTTTGTACCTCAAAAACTTTCTGAGTTAAACCCAGTTTTGTCACTCAAGGTCCAATGGCCACTCAATTTGTAGGTTTAAAACTCATATTAGAGCATCAAGTTTTTCATTTATTATCCCACATTTTTGGTCATAATTTAAAAGCTACTAAGAATATTTTCATGATTCTTTCAGTTTAACGTGCAGGGATTCCCGAGGATGAATTTGAGTATAGAAACGTGATTCTGGGTTAAAGATTTGGGTAGTTAGGGCACTTTTGGTTGAAGTGATATTTTTGCTTTGTTTTCTTAGCAAACTTTCACTTTTCTTAGGAATATTTTCATGAAAAACTGAAATATTCTTAAAAGAGTTTTAGCCCATAAAAATACGACTCTCTGCCAATTATTTCATATGAGAACCTTTTCTGTACCAAAAAAAATTACAGAGTTAGAGACAATTTTGTCAGCCAAGGTCCAGGACCCGCCAAATTTCAATTATTAGGAATTGAAGTTTGAAACTCATATTGGAGACTCAGATTTTTGTATTTATTATCCTACACTTTTGGCCATAACTTAGGAGCTACGTTGAATATTTTAATGATTCCTACATTTTAACTTACAGGGATTCCTGAAGATGGATTCAAGTGTAAAAACGTAGTTCTGGTTTCAATATTTTTATAGCTAGGGCCTTTTTGGTTAAAGTGATTTTTTTGCTTGGTTTTCTCAGCAAATTTTCACTTTTCTTAGGAATATTTTTATTAAAAACTGGAATATTCTTAAAAGAGTTTTAGTGCATGAAAACTCACTTGTTTGCCAATAATTTCATAGTATAACGTTTTTTTGTATCTCAAAAACTTTCTGAGTTAGACCCAGTTTTGTCACTCAAGGTCCAAGGGCCTCTCAATTTGTTTTCTATCCACATCAACTTTTCTATTTATTATCCCACATTTTTGGACATTCCTGAGGATGAATTTGAGTGTAGAAACGTGATACTGGGTTAACGATTTGGGTATTTAGGGCACTTTTGACTGAAGTAATTTTTTTGCTTCGTTTTCTCAGCAAATTTTCACTTTTCTTGGCCATATTTTTATGAAAAATCGGAATATTTTTAAAAGAGTCTCAGTCCATGAAAGGGTGTTTCTTTTCCAATATTTTCATACCAGAACGTTTTTTGTACCTCAAAAATTTCCTGAGTTAGACCCAGTTTTGTCACTCAAGGTCCAAGGGCCACTCAATTTGTTTTCTATCCACATCAAGTTTTCTATTTATTATTCCACATTTTTGGTCATAACTTAGAAGCTACTAAGAATACTTTCATGATTCTTCCATGTCAACTTATAGGGATTCCTGAGGATGAATTTGAGTGTAGAAACGTGATTCGGGCTTAAATATTTGGGTAGTTAGGGCACTTTTGGTAGAAGTGATTTTTTTGCTTGGTTTTCTTAGCAAATTTTCACTTTTCTTGGCCATATTTTCATGAAAAATTGGAATATTTTTAAAAGAGTCTTAGTCCATGAAAGAGTGTTTCTTTCCCAACATTTTCATATCAGAACGGTTTTTGTACCTCAAAAACTGTCTGATTTATATCCAGTTTTGTTATTCAAGGCCCAAAGTCTACTCAATTTAAAGTTTTGAAACTCATATTGGAGAATAAGGTTTTTTATTCATTAACATACAGTTTTAGTCATAACTTCGCAGCTATTAAGAATATTTTCTAGCTATTATGCATGTGAGCGTAGAAACGTCATTTGAAGTTAAAGCTTTGGGTAGTTAGGGCACTTTTGGTTGAAGTGATTTTTTTGCTTAGTTTTCTTACCAAATTTTCACTTTCCTGAGCAATATTTTCACGAATAACTGAAATATTCGTAAAGAGTTTTAGCCCATAAAAACACGATTCTTTCCCAATCATTTCATACGAAAATCTTTTTTGTACTAAAAAAATTCACAGAGTTAGAGACAATTTTGTCAGCAAAGGTCCAGGACCCGCCAAATTTCAATTATTAGGTTTGCATTCATTATCAGACAGTTTTAGGAATACTGCCTAAACTAAAAAAGTACCCAATAATTCTATAACATTTTCAGTTAATAGTGGACGTACTATACCTTTATAGACCCGAACCAGTAAATTCTAAAAGTAAACAAGCGTATTGTGACGGTTGTCACTGAAAAACGTGTGATTTATTATCAATTTTTAGCGCCACTTGACTGTCACTATGACGTGACAAAAGGTTCGTCGTGTTCATCTGTTTCTTATCGAAATTCCGTTGAAAACCAGGGAATAATTTATAAATAAAAGTCTTTTAATAATACAATATCAATTTTATTCATTATTAAGTTAAATATCAATGGTAGAGTCAATCTACTTTTCATTTAACATGCAGGTTTACATAATGCGATATAAAATACTTAAAAAATAAACTTCGACCAGCGAAGTAGAGTAAAACCTTAAAAAAATTACTAACGACTAGATTCAGCACTTAAAAAGCATTTTTTTTTCTTTGACACAAATGATTGTCATAAAATTAAACATAAATACAATGTCGCCACGAAATATAATGCTACATCAATATTCTTATTTATCACATCGGTTATATACGTTTTTTCTAGTATAGTGAGTAAATTTTACACATACAAGCATCAGGGGTTGGAGAAATAACAGTAGAAAGTTAGACTCAACTTCAAATTAAAATATCTCAAAAACTAATTTGAATAGATAACTGAAACAAAAACTAAAATAAAGGTACACTAGTGGCCTTTAAATTATGTCTCTTGAATGATATCGATATCTCTAATAGTTTTGGCTGCACATCAGTTTTTGTTGGAGAAGTCCCACTAGACAGACTCAACTACAAAGAAGTGAAACAAAAACTTTAATAAAGGTAAATTGTCGAGCTTTATACGCTTTAAAATCAGGACTCTAATTATGAGGATTAAACATCTTACTGTATAATAATAACCTTCAGATCTTAAAAAGAGAACATCAGTCTTACAATTAATTCTTAGGTTGGCTTAGGAAAACCACTGAATCCACTCCTCTCCGTAGGTGGATCGTCTGTATCGCTCTCGTCCAAAGGTTCTTGACTCTCCGGTAGCCTTATGAAAGGCAAATGTTCACTTCCGCTCCACATTGAATAAAGGTTCGTATGTAGTCTTATGGCCTCCTAAAAACATCGATGAAACTCTGGATATAAAACGGGAAAAGTCGCACTTACTGGTCCACTGGCCTCACTGGAAGAACCCCTTTCTGATCCGCTGTTAGTCGATCTACTATGGATTGACATACAAGAGGAGGAGTCCGTGGAAGAGCTGCTTTTTCTTGAGGTTAACGGTATCCCTTGGGGGAATATGTCGAAGTGATCGGTGTTTATGTTGCCCGCGTGCGGTACGTCCACCGATTGCCAATTACCCCTGAAAATTGGGGATTTAAGTTCAAACTTTGACAGTTCTTGAAAGAGTACTCAATAATTCCTTAACTGTTGAATTTAAAAGGAAACTTGTAATGACCTCTTCGGTAAAGAAATTCATTGGGTTTCATATCAAATTAAAATCCAAAAATTAGTTTTCAAAATATTGGGATTTTTGTAAAGCCTTTGACAATAGCAAGTTTTTTTCAATGCATGGAAAACCTACCCAATAACTTCAAAACGGTTGTATTTAGAAGGAAACTTGTAGTGACCTTTTTGATAGAAAAACTCATTGGATTTCATGTGAAACTAAAATCATTAAAATCCAAATATTAGTTTTCAAAATATTGGGATTTTTGTAAAGCCTTTGACAATATCAAATTTTTTTCAATGCATGGAAAACCTACCCAATAACTTCAAAACGGTTGTATTTAGAAGGAAACTTGTAGTGACCTTTTTGATAGAAAAACTCATTGACTTTCATATGAAACTAAAATCATTAAAATCCAAATATTAGTTTTCAAAATATTGGGATTTTTGTAAAGCCTTTGACAATATCAAGTTTTTTTTTAATGCATGGAAAACCTGCCCAATAACTTTAAAACGGTTGTATTTAGAAGGAAACTTGTAGTGACCTTTTTGGTAGAAAAACTCACTGGGTTTCATATGAAACTAAAATCATTAAAATCCAAATATTAGTTTTCAAAATATTGGATTTTTGTAAAGCCTTTGACAATATCAAGTTTTTTTTTCAATGCATGGAAAACCTACCCAATAACTTCCAAACGGTTGTATTTAGAAGGAAACTTGTAGTGACCTTTTTCGTAGAAAAACTCACTGGCTTTTATATGAAACTAAAATCATTAAAATCCAAATATTAGTTTTCAAAATATTGGGATTTTTGTAAAGCCTTTGACAATATCAAGTTTTTTTTTCAATCCATGGAAAACCTACCCAATAACTTCAAAACGGTTGTATTTAGAAGGAAACTTGTAGGGACCTTTTTGGTAGAAAAACTCACTGGCTTTCATATGAAACTAAAATCATTAAAATCCAAATGTGAGTTTTTAAAATATTTGGATTTTTGTAAAGCCTTTAATAGTATCAAAAAAAACAATCTAGGGACTAATCTTAATTTTTACAAATCGACCAAACTACTTTTAAATTGTCAAATATTGATAAAATAAAGGTTATAAAGAAAAAAAAATTGTATAATATTGGACTAACAAAAACACAACAAATTTGCTGGCACAAACATACAAAGTAATGACAATTTAAGACATATAGAATAAATATATAAACAAATTAAAATCATATTACAGAGAGAAAAAAAACAAGGATATTGAGGAAGGACACAGAGCATAATAAAGGAATTCCGCAACGTCCTAATAAACTTTCCCCAAAAGCAATACTTTTACTCCCTTTCTAAACCCTTTGTACATATTCGAAGACTTTATACCCAAGAGAAGATGATTCTTAGCAAATAAATAAGTTCTTAGCAAAGGAAGATGCTTTCCTAGTAAAGTACACAAAAGACTTTTTCACCAATTTCGGAATCATGAATCAAATATTATTCACTTGTATGAGACTAAGCGAACCTTTTCAAGCAAAAACAAGCCTGGAAGTGTTAAGACATTTTATAAGATAAGATTGTTTTACAAGACTGCCGAAAAGGCATTTTAAATGGGAACCTTAAAGCCAGATTCTGTAAAATAAATATTGAATAACCCAATCCAACCCCAGAATGCTATTTCATAAGCAATGCGAGATTCAACTAAGGAAAAGTAAGCAGATCTCAGTAAAAGTAAGTTGAAAAGAGAAGATTTTTGCCTAGAAAAAATAAATTTATATAAAAACTAAATCATGTTGTTCACCTTTGTGACGGAAATAACCTACGATGCATCCGATCCTCGTGGGTCTCTCCCCATATGGGCACATACGAATGCCCCGGAATCGACGTCGTAGGGATCGAGGATCTACTGGGCCTACAAGACAACAATTGAATCGCCTCCGAGAGACCCTCGACGCTCGGCAGAACCCCCGGAACCGGCGGCTGAGACCCACTGGGTGCCGAGGTAGATGGCTGCGACGTCACAGATTCTACAAAGAACCCCACAAACGTAATTTACCCAAAAAAAAACATTTAAAACATAAACCCACCAGGTGTGGTGCTTCTGCTACGCTCCTGAGAGCTATTGGGGCCTCCACTGGGCACAGACAGTTTAGCTTGCACCCCAGTAGAACGGCTTTGGTTACTATTACTATTATTGGGGGGTTCACCGCCCGCCCAAGCCGTATCCCAAGGCATAGACCATCTGCGTGCAGCAGTAACTTCTCCTTGACCGCCTTTAAAGATAAACTTATCGAATATAAAATATCACAAGCCCATTTTAATTCACCTTCTGAGACAACAGTGACATCAGTGGCGGCAACCTCAGACCACCTCCTGGGACCCCCCAAGGGAAACAACGGGAAATGCAGAGGTGACCTTTGGCCTCCCCTGCCTGGAAATGGCAATTTCATAGTGTGTAATTGTCCCGGAGTAGGAAACGGTCCTAAAAGCGCTTTAATATTAATTAAATGAGTTATTAGTGTATGAACTGGTTTAACCTCTAAGGGTTTCCAGTGGTCCAGGTCCCCTATGGAAGTCGGGAAAACAATGGATGGGGCTGGGCCCCCTGGCTTGCTCCTGGTATGGAGACGAGCCCCTTGTGTCCGCCATAGGACTGTGCTGTCTGGGTATATCTTCCATTCTGGGACTAGACATTTGAGACCTAAACAAATCCAATGTGAACCTCAAAGCAGGATCAGGGCATAAGTACAGACCTGGTCTCCTGTTTACTGAAACACTGTTGCACGGCGGCCATGCTACAGTCAGAATTATGTACTCCCCCGGGGGTAGTTTGACAGGAAGGGCATAGGGCCATAGAACCGAAATTCTCACAGCTCGCTATGGAAAACTGGTATTGGAGGTTGATGAATGTTAAAAGGTTTTCGGTGATTATGTGCTGGTTGTGTTCTAGTTGCCTTTGGGCATCAGATTCTGTGAGGAATTTTTCATGTTTGTATGTAATTTATATGTAAACATTATATTATAGTTTTTGTCAAAGTCAAGGCATAATAAAGCCAAGAAGATTATCATGAAAATAGACAATAGATCAGTAAATTATGTATATAAACAAAGCAAAACTATGCTAAAAAGTATAACGATAACACTTGCTCATAACATTATATAAACCAACAACTAGTGAGACAATCTTTTAAGAAGTAAATCATTTCTCATTTAATGGTAAATATGGTAAAAGCACTCTATACCATTCGCTTTTCAAGGATTCTTGAACTTAATTATTAATCTTAATTAGATATCTACTTACCAGTAAATGTGTCACCAATACTCATATCTTGCATGGCAGCTGCGATATGATTTTTAACAGAGCTACTAGCAACAGCGGTAGCTCTAGTAAGATCCTCCCAACTATTTATACACTGGGTGGCTATCGGAACATTTTGCATTTGTGATAAATTATACAGGGATTGGGCGAGGCGAAGACCCGCTGCACACATAGTGTTTAGCATCTAAAAATATCGTTTTAATTGCAAATTGGTGCAATTTATTGGTTGATCAAGTAAATTAAAACTTACTTGTAAATATCCTATCCAGTTATTTAAGCATTCTGCAGCAGCTACTTTAAGAGTATTGGGGCTCAGTTGTTGTACATCGGCTAGTTCTTTGCTTTCACTGGTAATATCTTGCTCAGAAAAGGCTGCGCCACTGTATGAGGGTTGGTGTGGCTCCCTATTGTTGAAATATTGTGTTTTTTTTTTAATACAAAACATTAGTAAATTGCTAATTGTACACACCTATCCATCTTGGTTTATTAAGACAAAGAGTTGACTTTTAAGTGGATTCACATTTTTAAAACCAATAAATTAATCAACTTAACGGGTTCGCATAAATTAGTATGACGTTTTTCCACTTTAGGAAGAATAATTCAATACGTACATATTAAAAAAAATTATAATTAAATTTAAGACAAAATTTGTAAACATAAAAAACTTAACCTCAAAATTTTTAAACGTCAGTGTCAATCAGTCAGTTTCGCGACGTTGCCAAGCTTCACAAATCGTATTGACTTCTTAACTAGATTATCAGCTATAGGCGGTAAAATTAAAGTGAGTTGAGGTGAGCTAAAGGTGCCATTCCTGCTTACTTTTAAGTTAATCTTTTGTAATTTTAAGTAAAGATGTTTTTTATTGGTAATAGGGTAAGCTTGGCAACGTTAATAAATCTAATTCAGATGTTAAAAATGAAAAAATGTGCTGTGTTGCCAACTCTGCGCATTTTCCACCAAAAATAAGGAATTTTAGTGTTTCAACGGTATTAAAAGCTAGTGTATTATTGATTTTATTTGTAGAATACGTAGTGAAATTAAATATTTGCCTCTTTTTCCTACTAAAGATAAAACGATAAATTGTTAAGAAAGGATTTCGTTTGTAGGTTATGGTTGCCTGCTTCTGTTAATAAATCTTTATATTTATTTGTTTATACAATTATAGTAGAAGAAAAGGCCGTACGGTTTTACAGCAAAAGGTTATTTTCCATTAAGTAGGTTTACCTGCTAAAGAAAAAAACAAAAAACCCTTTTCCGTAAACTCCTAATGGGACTTTGTGTATTGTGGAATTCTAATTCTATATGTGCCGTCCTTATCACGCTTATGCAATTTTCAATAGACTAAAGAAGGACAACATCTTAAAAATTGAATTTAAGAGTACATAAACAGAATCCCAGAACTGATTATTTTGAACTAGATGTTGAAGGAAGAAGGTCAGGAAACATGAGAACAGAAGAGTGTTATCCAGAGGAAGTTATTATTGAATTATGGTAAGGTTATCTTGTTAATTGCTTTAAAATTATTTTGGTCCTTTTATTAGGTAATCCTGTTTTGCAAGGAAGTGCAGGATATCAATGCGAGCTTTTAATTAATTTAAATGCTACTAATTAACTTCCACTGACCTAATATTTGGTGAAATCTAATGAATTTTGAGAATTCTAAAATTTCATAGTTGGCAACACTGCTAACATGTTATAACTGGTTGGTTGTAAGTGAGGTTATGTTGATACGAAAAAAATAAATGTAACAGGTAAATTATTTATTGTAATATTGTTTGTTATTAACACATTTAGGCAATAAGATAAGTGTTGAATGTTATTTTAATTAATTCAAATATGTAATAAACGCCTTTAATCCAACAATCAATTTATTGACAACAATTGCTGGCCTTACAATTTGAACTGCTTTTAGGTATTATTTCCTCAATACCATGCAAATAATCCCTTTTTCAACTGTGCTATTAAGAATTTTTTATAAAGATACTACCTGTGGCCAATTCAGGCAAGGAAGTATGAACTATTCGAACCCTGTGAGATATAAAAAAAGGAGACACTTACCTTACTCGGATTGCTTTAGCTGAATTGAGGTCTTTGGAGAACATTTGATGTACTAACAATTAGAGCCCCTCGAGCATTAGTGGTAAGTCACCTATAGATTACTGTGCAACTTTTTTGAATTGTACGAATACATTTTTCAATTTTTAAAGGGTGTCTTACCCAAAAAATGTTTTACTTAGAGGCAGTTGGGTCTAATTTAGAGACACTCAAGTTTCTCGAGTAGAACATTTTTTTTTCTTAAATGACCAACTGGTAATACTTAACTGTAACAAAATATCCACTAGTCTTGATAAAAAAATTGTAGTGCAGTATTTGTCGATTTGAAAAAGGCCTTTGATGTTATCAGTTTTGATGTAATAATGTCCAAAAATGGGTTTTATGGGTCCTAGCCTTAACTTAATATTTATATATCAGAAAATGATATGTTAAATTAAATGAATATGTCAGCTTTCTGCAAAAATACTGATGTGCCACAGAGATCAGTGCTGGGTACCTTGTTACATTGTAAATATGTGCTTAGGGTTAGACTCCCTGGATTAAAAGCATGATATTACACATTTGCTGATGATACTGCTTCAATTTAATGTACAGCTAGAAAGCATTCAATTCATTAAATATTTACAGCTAATTATGGTCAAGAACTTAAATTGGAAGGAACACATTCCACATATTTATAGTAAAATAATACCAATGGTAGTTATCAGCTGTATATAGATGCAGAATATATTGACCCTATGAAAGCAAATTCAATGTACTTGATTCCAGTATGGCATTCTTGTGGTATGACAGAATTTCAAATAGTTCAGGAACTATAAAACAAAATATTGAAAGTTCTATTTAACTATAATCGGTTAATACCCTTTGAAATTTTGTATAGAAGTTTGGGACTTATGCAGTTAGATCCATTAAAGAATTTTGCCCAATGTGGTAATCAAACTCTCTAATTCAATATACAGAAAATATTTATAACCATTTAAATTGGCACCGTATTTATCAGGTATTTAGCAATGGACTATAATCCCATATTCAGGCTTCAAAAGTATGTAAGAAAAATGCATAATTATAAAATTTCTATCAAACTCCTTAATATTTAAGTGTAAACCCACTGACATAATAGGGTTCATCCATACAATGTCTGAAGGCCTTGTAAGCTACTGATAGGAAGACCCTGTAAAACTAATTCTTTGCCCTTATATATATATATATATATGTGTGTATAATATGTATATATATAATATATATGTTTTTGAACATCTCTGCAACCTTTGAGGAACCTTTTCAAAGGACCCTTTTAGACCCCTATTTGTTCAATAAAAGCCCAATGTGGTTCAAGAGCCCTTTAGACTCGACCCATTGACACAACAGGGCTCACCCATCCAACGTGTGAAGCCCTCTTGACCCACTGATGGTACCATCACCATCGTCGTCGACCGTGATGGTGTGTGCAGCGCAGTTGGTAACTTTCAATTCTTGTATAGAAACCCGCGAACGTCGGTACCGGACGCGCACCTTCACTCGCCGCTTTAACATACGAAAACCCAGTAAACAGATACTTCTGTAAGTAGTTGGTACCAACAGGTTGTTTTTCTATTAAAATATGTTTAAATTGATGGCTTAAAAACAACGGTGACTATGGTGGTATTTGATAAGTGTTTCGGGGGTGATGTGCGGTATTACTGTTTTATGGTGGTGCTCTTGGTTGCCTCCTCTGGTTGGATTAAATGTCAAGGTAATTGAAGAGTGGTGATTCGGGTTGAAATGTCACGAGGTGTTGTTTGGTTTGGTCAGGTCTGAATAAAAGTCGTTTTTTACTTTACAAATGAATTAAGTATCTTGGGATGGCGACGTTGGTCTTTAAATAATTAAATTGTCATTAGCATAGGTACGGTTAAAGCTACTCAAAGGTAAATAAATAGGAGAAGTTTGAAATTAATTTGGTGGAGAGGATTAGTCTCCAACTGAGAGTCTGGCATAAGGTCAACATTTTTACTGTCTAGGTCATCTGGAAATGGTGTTTTACGGGCACAATTACGTGCAATAAACAGCATTTTATTAACGAATCCCTCCTCTCTTTTTCAATCACTCACTTTCTATCATCTGGAAATTGTACAATTACATACAGAAAACCTAATTTTAGTCTGATCCTTTGCTGCATCTCATTTTCACAGTCCAACGTGCTATATTTATACATATATAGGAATAAATCTCATAACATAACGGGACTTCTGATGCTGTTTCATCTTTCGCGATATGATTTACTCGACGACACTGCGTGCCCATTTTTTATGTAAATTTCATATTGTTAACCAGAAGAGGAGAGAATTCATTAATTAAAATAATTATGGTTTAACATCTTTGGAGGAGGAACTCTCACGAGATGTG
>NW_026088599.1:0-28103 GCF_022605725.1 Anthonomus grandis grandis | reverse complement strand
ACACATCTCGTGAGAGTAGAATAACAAACTTTTAAAATAGGGCCAGTGGGATTTAATTGCAATGTCCCCTGGATCACCAGACCGTGGAATGGGAAGTTTTTTTCAGTTCTCTTCGGAAATAATCTCTTAAATTTTTCCATTTAGTTTGGGCCACCTTCACTGCAAAAAAATGGATTTCAGTTACGAATAAGCTATTTTTAACATTGATTTTTGTTTCAGAAGTGGTTCATTCTAGCATTAGAGTTAAAATAAAATAGAACACAGCCTAATCACTGACACTAACTAAAATTTTAATTATTTTTTATTGCAGATATTGTGCTACAGGGGAATCTTTTAAAAGCCTATCAATTCACTTTTCGCATGGGAGCTACAACAGTTGGATCAATTGTTAAAGAAACTGTTAACGCGGTATGGAATATATTACAGCCAATACACTTGCCAGTTCCAACACAGGATGATTTCATTAAAATCAGTGAAGATTACATGAAAATCTGGAATTTTCCCAATTGCTTAGGTGCATTGGATGGCAAAGCACGTAAAAATTAAATGTCCCAGTCATTCAGGAAGCATGTTCTTTAATTATAAAAAATTCTTCTCGATCGTTCTTCAAGCAGTCTGTGATGCAAATTATCGCTTTACTGTAATAGAGGTGGGAGGATATGGACGACAATCCGATGGGGGTACTTTTCAAAGTTCGGCTTTCTCTAAATTACTTTCAAAGAAACAATTAAATGTACCAACTGAACAGTCTCTACCACATACGCAAATTCGAATGCCATTTGTTTTCATAGCCGATGAAGCATATCCACTACAAGAAAACTTGCTTAAACTCTATAGTAGACAAACTCTGAATCCTGAAAGGCAGTACTTTAACCAGCGATTATCTAGAGCTAGGAAGACGATTGAATGTTCATTTGGTATAATATATGCAAAATGGAGAATATTATCGAAAGCCATAGAAACAAACGAACAACTCGCCGACATTACAATTAAGGCAATTTGTCTTTTACATAATATTATCATGCATAAAGAGGGTTTCGAAAGGCATTTAAAATTGGCCACAGAAAGTCCTGCAAATAATAATTTTACAAGACCCAATTGGAATGCAAGAGGTCGGGTTCCCAATCAAGCAATTTTTATTCGTGACACATTTAAAGATTACCTAAATAATTTCCCTATTCAATATGAGTTATGAGTATGAGACTCTGTATATAAAATAAAGGTATGTACTTAAAATTTAGTTGCCTGTTATTCCACATTCTGTAGCTACTTGTGACCAAAGCTCATCTAATACATAACGGTTTCTATGATCTGGATGAGAAGCATTCCATAATGCACGCCTGTTGAACACGCAGGTTATTATGTTTACTTGCTCAGCCATTGCGTATATGCTGTACCAACAAACAACCTTTTCTAAACCAAAACATGCAAAAACCAATCAAAACCGTCCCGTATCAACGCGACAATAAATGCAAATTTTATCTCGACGCGCACCGCGTCGATCTCTTTACTATGTTTGGCTTCATTACAATACACGATGAAATAAAAGCCGCGTCGCTTACCTCGTCGCTGTGCCTCTAGCCTCGTCGTTCCACTATGTTTGTACCCTAACACTATTACCGAATTGGCAGGTATATTTGGGAGAAGTTTTTCCGTGAGCCATCTAGTAAAATTTTCCCTATTCATTTGGCACCTGTGGCCAATCCGGCTTTAAATATTAAACAGGCATTGTCCACAAAACCCTTGTCGGAACCTGCGTGAACAATTATTAGCCGACCTAAAATATCATTTAAAAGATATATATTTCTCAAATTTAACGGGTCCTTGCCCGTGAAAAAATATATGACTGTAACTTATACACACTGTTTTGTATTGTATGCTTACCCGTTGAACTAATATTTTTTAAAACACCAGCAGCGGGATTCTGATTCGCCAGTCGTTACGTCACGTTACGAGACCTCCCGCTCGTGACAAATGTCGGTGTCGTCTGAAATGTGATTCTAATTCGGTCTCGTTCGTAGCACCGTTTTCAGCCGTAGCGATGCCTAACTTCACGTTTGTTTATATCTTTTTTTATGGTTTTTATTGAATTTTGCACTTTTTTATATGTTTAAAGATTTTTGTTTCTTTACTGACCTACATTGCAGTTTTTTTTGTTACTTCTTTTGTTTTAAAAAATGCTGCCGATTTTTTACGCATTTGTTGACCAGGAAGAACACAGGGAGACAAATTTGAGGCTGAGGATGAAGAGAAGGGGAATTCGAGAAGAAATGGACCTGGCAACCCTAAATGATGAGCGATTTAAAGAATTATTTAGAGTGGACAAAGATTTATTTAATTTTTTGTGTAATAGATTGACACCCCACCTACGAGAACCCAAGTATCAGTCCGGAGTAACTATCCAGACAAAAATTTTGGTGGCTTTGCGGTATTATGCCATTGGATGTTACCAAAGAAGTCTTGGAGGTGACTTTAATTTGGGTGTCAGCCAAACAATGGCTCATAGATGTATTCATGAAGTGACCAATGCAATAAGTGTTCATTTACATGAGTTTATCCATTTTCCAACTACAAGAAGAGAAATGGACCAAATAAAGGAAGAATTTATGGAAAAATTTGGATATCCTGGTGTCATTGGGTGTATAGATGGCACTCATATAGCCATTTTAAAACCTACCATTGAAGAACACAATTTTATTAACAGGAAGGGATTTCACTCCCTAAATGTGCAAATAGTTTGCGATACAACCTTAAAAATACTATCAGTAAATGCCACCTATCCAGGTGCAACACATGATTCATTTATATGGAGAAATTCCCGGGTGAAAGACTTTTTGATGAATCAATACAATACAGGGCTTAGAAGAACCTGGCTTTTAAGAGATTCAGGGTATCATTTGCAACCTGTTTTAATGATACCTTTTCTTAATCCAAATGAGGGATCTCCAGAATCACGATATAATAGATCTCACATAATGGCAAGAAACTGTGTGGAGAGATGCATTGGGGTACTAAAAGCAAGATTTAGGTGCCTTTTAAGAGAACGAGTTGCCCGATATTCTCCAGCATTTGTGGGACAGCTGGTGAATGCTTGTTGCATTCTTCATAATTTATGCATACAGAGGCACATTCTGTATGAAGGTGAACCATTTGTGGAGGAAGGTGGCCAACAATCACTTTACCACCAATTCAAAATTTACCTAATATTGGGCTTCGAGAAGGAGAAGTGGTGAGAAGAAATGTGGTCAATACATATTTTGTTAGGTAAAAGCATGTATAGTTAAATTCGTGATTTAAGTGTCAAGTCTTTCTTCACCAGTGATTAGGTAAAAGCGGTAAAATGTTCTGTTTGAATCAAAAGTATTTTCTGTTTTTTATAAATAAATAATTTTTTTAAGTTTGTTTTGTGTTTTATTTAATTAGGGTTTTTACATTTTTTTAGATGTTTTATAATAATCTTGATTCAATTTTTTTTACATTTTTTTTGTTATTGTTTTTTACTTTTTAAATAAAGATTAGCACATTTTCTTACTTGTTTTTTTAACACATACTTTGAAGCTATTTTTCTTTTTTTAATTTTTTTTTGCTTTAAAAGTTAAATTTTGCTTAATAAAAAAAGACCTACAAAAACAAATATGATTTATTTATATTCTGTAGCAGAAAAAATACACATTAATACTTTACCTTAACTCTATAGGAACACATGTTATTGCGGCTAGAAACGTAAAAACAAAAACAACATTCTAAATAAAAAAAATATTCTAAAGCTAAAAAAATAACCAGTAATAGTTTGCTTTTATTAAGAAAGGAACACAAGATGTCATTGTCACTACAACTAGAAAAAGAAAAATTCTAAAAATACCTAAAACTAAAGTCAGAAAAGTAAAGTTAGGTCGAATATCATCCCTAAAAAGTGAAAGTTCCTTTAAGAGTGTCTCTGTCTGATGGCCTCTGTTATATCGCCTAATTTTTCATTTAGGGTATGATTTAGGGTTTCTAAATGACTGTCGATACTTTTTAATAGATTTATTGTCTCTTGATAATAGATTTCATTTGTGGGAGTAACCTTTTGCCTTTTAGTTCTTGGTGTGACTAAATAATCATGATCGACTACATGAAGCTGTTGTGAAATACTCCTTTTTTGTGGTCGTGGCTTGTTGGTCTAAAAATAAACAAAAAAATTTTTTGTTCACAAAACTGATAGTATAATGTTTGAATCAGTTTTGCCAAAAATGGTAAGCTAGTTACTGAGAAAAACAATATAAGGTCGACCCTCGGTAATGTTCGTTGAACAGACATTACCTACATATATGGCAGGTCCTTCGTCCTTCAACATTAGGTCTTCTGTTTTAATTTGTTACTGTTTACTCCTGAATGTCAAAATGTAATGTGGTATATGACTTCTCTTAAATGTATGTAAATGGTTTCTCTTGTGAGCTTTCTTGTTTTGTCTTTTAAGTGTAGTATTATTATTATATTATGTAGGTAGCTAATAAGTTACTGCTTTTAATGTTAATATTTTAATTATATGTTTTAATTTTAATTGTGATTTTAAGGTTTTATAATTTACAGTGTAGTCTTATCTATTTTTTACTTGACTTATGTAAATACTTATGTATGTATTTTAACACCAATAAAAAGTTAACAAAGAGCACTTACTTGTTCTTCTAATGCTTTATTTTCTGTAGGAATCTGCATAGAAATATTTGAGGGTCCGGGCTGTGTGTATTCACTATTGTATAAACTACCATTGAACCGAGCATCCACTATACTTGATGGAGCACTCGATGGACCACTAACGGGTTCTTCCTCTGGATAATATTTTCCATGAGCAAACTTAAAATATTATACAATACAAAAATATCGGACAATATAATAATGCCTTTGTTTCTTAAGCCAAAAAATGCAACTTACACCCTTCTCCTCCACTCCACATCCTTCAAAATATGTTTTTCCCAAAATAAGGATAACTCTTTGATCAGTATCTGATAGCATATCAGGATATGCTGGCCCACCCCCCGTCTTCATTCGCTCCCTTTTTATATCTGCAGCTCTTCTCTTAAGTCCCTGTTTATAGTCAGACCACGTCTAAAAATGTAAAAATGAAAATAAGTTATTATAACTGGTAATTGTTGGTAAAGATTGGTATATAATATATTATATAATATATTGGTAATATAACTTACCCTTTGCCATTTTTCTATAGTTCTAGTCCCATAACCAAGAGAATTTAGATTATTGGCCAGTTTTGCCCATAATCTCTTAAATTGTTCTTTTGCATTGGAGCAAGATAACCTCCCTCTTGCTAAATCCGGGTTTTCTTCCATAAACTCCACAAATACTCGTAAATGGTTTTCATTAATTTTAAATGACATGTTTTTTTTTAAGCAAAAGCCGGACGCTCATCAAAAAATTGAGGTTAGATTTCCATAATCGGGATCTCCGGTGGTCTCGACTAATTTGACATTTCAAAACGAGAGGTATCGAGTGCCTTTAACGAATTAGAATCGCAAATTGTCCGTAGTCGTTACGTGATGTCACGAAATCATGAATTAGAATTCCACTGCAGTAACCGTATCGCTCTGCCAAAATTTCTTGAACGTCAAATCGTTATCCACCCAAGTTTCGTCCAAGTAAATAATGTTTATATTCCAGGTAAAATCTGGTGATACAATGCCTAACTATTTGAAAATGAAAACTGTTATCTTTTTCGACGATAGTTTTCCGTGGCCGTTTTTTCCCTGGACTGGCTAACATTTCATCAGGGTTATTTTGTCGCCTTCTTCATCTTCCTTGTGAATTTTTCTCACAGATGATACGGAGACTCCGGTATAAAGGGAAACGCGATCAAGCTTACGCTTAAGAGGCAATTTCATCGAATTATTTGCAGCTTCTTCATCGCAAATCCTACACTGAAAAAAAGGATACTTTGCTATTAATGCGCTCGGTTTTTTTTGTCAAAGCCAGCGCGGACTTGATATATGCCAAATGAATGGCCGATTTGCGGCAAGGATGCACTTTCCTTGATATGTTATAATTCAGAAACTTCTTTTACTCTAAATACATATGAACTTAATATAAAATATAAATCATTTCTTTTAAGATCTTCTGGTTTGGTGACGAAAATATATGAAGTGCAGAGAAGCCAAGGGGTACAAGTCACATATTTTTCATAATGGAGTTAAATGCAGAAACTTACTCTTAAACACTTTAAAATGTTCGTGGCCAAGGGAGATAAGTGGAACTCTATCATGCACATCTAGTGGCGAAAAAAAAACTACTGCTTAAAAGTGCTTTTTAGTTTAGAAGTCAAGGGATACATGTGCCGCGAGTCACTTGTACCCATTGGCTTCTAAAAAATAGCTGATAATTTAGTTTACTAAAGCTGTTGTTTTCTTTTATGCATTGTTGTTGTGTTTAAATTGTTTACGTGTTGAGGCTATCAAACTTGATAAATGTCAGAAGATAGTTTTTTTAGCCTTTTTAATGGTAAGTTCTACTTTTTATCAAATCCAATGTTATTATTTATTGTAATTTGAGTCATTTAGTGTGTTTAGGTGAGGTTTCAATGTATGTTGTTAATAATATTATTTAAAAGCTCGTACCATCTTATTCTGTTGGACTGTATCACTGGTTGGAAAGATGTACTGGATTCGTATTAATACAAATATGTATATTAAAAGAAATGAAATACACTTTTATTGCCTTAATTTTATAAAAAATTATTAAAAAGAATTGGCTGACGTGTTGCTTGACTGCGTCGCAACTTGGAGTGTCTTTCGCCGTTGGTGGCGTTGCTAGCGCTCTCGCGTGAGGTGATTTGGGCTACAGGGCCGCACTCGACATGCCCGCGGCCTTGGAAGCTCAACTGCTTTCAACTGGAACTGGAAGAGGACACAAGCGAACAACTGCCCTCTTCAGGACTCCATCTGCGGTCTTCACAGATGCGACTCTTGAGATTCCATCTGCACCTTTGATGAAGCCCAAAACTCGTCCTAATCGCCACTTCATTGGGGGAACGTTGTTATCCTTGATTAGGACTATCTGGCCAACCTTCAAATTGCCCTTGGTTATATACTCGTCGCTTATATACTCGTGTTGCCAGCGATTCCAAAATTGCTCGTAAACCTTCTGCAGCAATTGATACTGCGACAGTTGATTTTCTGGTATAGCCTTAACTGATGGCTCCAAGACAGCTGTAGTACTGCGGCCGATTAGAAAGTGTGCGGGGGTAAGAGGGGAATGATCATCAGGATGAGAGCTCAAAGGGGAAAAAGGTCTCGAATTTAACACAGCTTCAGTGCGTACAAGTAGGGTTTGGAAATCAAAGATTAGCAACGTATAAGAACCCACTACCCTTTTTAAATGATATTTCAAGCTCCTAACACCCGCCGCCCAAATTCCACCGAAATGTGGAGAATTGGGAGGAATAAAGTGCCACTTAATACCCAGATTTTCAACTGACTCAGTAATGTTCTCGTTATTATCCAGTAAAAATTGACCCATGGACTGTAAATCTTTATAAGCTCTAATAAAGTTGGTTCCGTTGTCGGAAAAAATCTCTGTTGGTTTTCCTCGCCTACCAATAAACCGATTAAGAGTTTGCAAAAAAATCATCGGAGCTCAAAGACATTACAATTTCCAAATGGATTGCTCGAGTAATAAAACAAATGAATAATGATACCCAACTGTTAATGTTTGACTGGACCAACAGGGCCAGCTTTCGACTCCGCTCGCTTCGCCTTTCGTCGCCTATGCCAATGGGCGCAAAATGGCGACGAATTCTTCGCTTCTTATCGTGTTTAATTAGTCCAAAGGGTGACTAATATCCGTTGAGAAGGACCAATGTTCCGTGTAGTGGGTTTGTATATAGGCACTGGTTAATTTCAATAAGAATTTTCAATCACTTTTCAAAAGAAACATTCAATCACAAAAAATAAAGGTTTAAAATGCAAGAAGTACATGTATCCTTCGCGTTACAAATCAGTCTGGTCTGACGCGTTCGGCCTCTCCAACGGTCTATTCGAGGAGCGGGAAGGGACGCTTTGTCGTCACGCAGTGGGCCTTCCTTTAGTACGCCCATCATGGGAGATCTTCCCTCATCTAGACTTTTACCTTCACGTCCATTTTTAACCGTTGGATGTGATTTTGCTGGACCTATCCTAATCAAGGATGGTAAGTTGCGTTCAAGAAGGGTGGTTAAAGCATACATATGCATTTTCATTTGTTTCGTCACTCGGGCGGTACATATAGAGGCAGTGGGGGATTTAAGTACTCATTCTTTCTTGAATGCTTTGAAAAGGTTCACGTCTCGCAGGGGGTGATGTAAGGACATTTACACAGATAATGGTTCTAATTTCAAAGGGGCAAATGCAGAGTTAGGTAAAATATTTGAAGCCGTTAAACAATCTCTTAAAGACCGGGAGGTATCTTTATGTTTATTGGATAATGACATTAAATGGCACTTTATAACGCCACGCTCTCCATCCTTCGGAGGTTTATGGGAGGCCGCAGTCAAATCCACTAAATATCACCTCCTCCGGGTTTTGAAGGAGGCTTACTTAACGTTCGAGTCTCTCTCTACAGTATTGTGTCAGATTGAGACAATACTAAACTCCCGCCCCTTGACCCAACTATCCAACGATCCTGAAGATTTATCCGTCCTAACACTCAGCCATTTCCTGATTGGCGACTTGCTGACAACGATTCCTCAACGAGACGTCACTGAAGTTCCTGCCAACCGATTAAATTTGTATGAACGTCTGCAGCAGCTAGTTTTGCACTTTTCGCGCCGTTGGTCGTCCGAATATTTGACTTCACTACATGCGAGACCTAAATGAAGGACCAAGAATAATGACCTGCTGAAAATCGGTGCATTAGTTCTGCTACGAGAGAAGAATACTCCACCACAGCTATGGAGTATGGGTAGGATTATAGATATGCATCCTGGAAAGGACTAAATAGTGCGTGTGGTTTCAGTAAAAACTAAATCTGGAACATTCAGACGTGCTGTGAGCAAAATAATTGTGTTGCCTGTTCAGTTCGAATAACAATTTTAATATTATCGGGTTATTGGTTTTGTGACTAATAATTTGTAAAACTAATTTTAAGTTTATTTTTATTTACATTTATATAAATATTGAAAGGTTCTTTCAAGGTGGGCGGCATGTCTAGATTTGTAAAATGTTAGGGATTTCATTTATTTTATTTTTTCGCCAACGCGGCAACAACGATTCAAGATTTCCTGGAACCGCAAAATCGCGCCACCGGGACCGTCTCCGTCGTTCGTTTGTGCGGTGCCGCCACTTGACCTTTCCATCTAATCGCAGGAAGAGGTTTTCTTTTTGAATTGAATTGAATTGACGAAACAGTGGGCTGCCAAGGCAGTTGTGCATATAGGTCTCCTGATGGACCCGTCATGCCCCACCGGGGGTTACCAGAGCCCAACGGCTACATGGTCAACGGTTTCATCCTCCTCACAGCACCATCGGCATTCCGGGTTGTCCGCAATACCGATAGCACCGTCTATAGATTACAACAAGTCAGACCACTCGAGCGGCCCTGAAATCGATTGCCCCACCCCCCGTTCCTCACCTCGCCATGCATCGGCTGGGTAGAGCCCAGGTTTAGTTTTCGCAACTACGTTAACTTGTGTGCATCCGTTTCGCGAGAGAGTTTTTGCTTGTAGCGTTTTAGACAATAATTTGGTTACATACTACTTGCATAAATATAATTACCCAATAATAAAGTAGTATGTATTTCATCCCTATATGTTAAATATTTTGTTCTGTATTTTGTGTTTTACATAAAAGCATTACAATCTTCAAAAATAGTTTATTATTTATTTTCTCCCCGTAATGTTACTGGAATAGTTTTAGCCGATTTTACAACCTATTATCCCAAACCAACACACCCCACTTTTTTTTTTGTCGGCCACCAATGTCGGCGTTTAATACCCGGTAAATTTTGATATTTTAACATATTTTATATATATTTACTATATCCACAAATGAATACAAAGTATATAATTTACAAAACTACTTATTTAGCGCTTATTATGATAATTGTTTGTTATTCTTTTACGCTTTTGTATTTTTAAAACGACCTATTTCAAAGCTTAAAATAACCCATACCGTATTTAAATTATTTTATATTTTTTAGTGCGTTTAAATGTGTTTTTTAATTGTTTATTTATTTTAACTTTAGATTTATTTTTTGAATATTCATCTCTAAAATTTCCACAAATATTAAGTAAAAACTTGTATTTTTTGATAAGACTCCTAAAAATGTAGCAAATTTAAACAATTCAACAAGTAAAGTTTTTTTTAAATTCACTTTTTATATATTATATTTGACTTAAAAGGCAGCCATTTTGAATCCGCCATATTAAACGCTTCCAATTTATTTAAAAGTTCAATTCATTGAACTGATCAAAACTTCTAGATACACCAATTTTAGAAAAGGGAAACTCAAAAACATTTTAAAAACTGTCCTTGTTATCGAAAGCCAAGCACCTACAAAATTTGAAAACAATCTGACAAGTAGAAGTTATAGTTTAAATAGAATTCTTAGATTTGTTATATACATACATACAAACATTGCTACATAAAGGCAAAGAAGTGAAGCTAATATAAAAAATGTGTAAAAACGTTAATAATTAAGAAACACTGTCATATAAACACATTCTATTCCAGTCCTATAAAAAAAGTTCTTATTTTATGACTTAAAATACTTCTTATGAATACTCCTCGTATAAAAATAATCAGCGCGCCTCAGAATTTGCTTTCATCGATATTTACGATAAACCCTGGTAAACGCTGGTACGCAGCAAACAGCGGGATTCAAGGTCAATTTTGCTTTAACACGGGCGGTATAGGAAGTGGTCTGACTTGTTGTAATCTATAGACGGTGCCGATAGTATGCCGATAGATAGAGATGGCTTCTTAAGTGCCAGTGACCGGTTAAAAGACCTATCACTAGCCGAATTTCGCGTCTTTTTAGGCGTAGTAGATTTTTGGTGAGACAGGCAGAGGGCCCACCTATGTGCGCTTTGGCCTGTCTCATACCAGGGGACTCAGTCCATCTTCGGTGGGTCCACTTGTCCAGCAGACCCTTCATTGACGCGACCGGGGTTTTCTTTTTGTTCACGTCATTTTACGCACGACGACTTACTTTTGTATTTTTTAATTACGCCACCAATTTTACCAATTTTCAAAGCAATTTTGCTTTATTTTAATATACATATTTTATACAGTCCACTGAAATAAAAATCTTTGATTTAATAATTACACGCGACCTGTAGGTCCAATTACATACACAAGCGATAATCAATCCTCTCATCAAAATATATCAGATTCTTTAGATTCGTTCGACCATTTACCATACAATATACCATTACACAAAAAAAACAGACTTGCTAGATGTACAGTAACCTATTATTCAGGTTATATTACTAAAAAAGTTATAGATATGTTAAAAAAAAGCGAAATGTGTAAAAATAATTTGCTTAGCCATAGTGAAAATCAATACTGTGACTTTATAGACGCAAGAGAATATCAAACCAACCTTTTTTTGAGGCCTGGTGGTTTCTTAGTTTACTTGGTAAATCAAGCTGTACCTACTTTAAATTTTTTAATACCCAGACTTGCCAATAAACAGGGTATAGGCTTATTGTTGAAACAAATTTTAATGCAAAAAATAGATTTTAAGCCTATAAACTGTCCAAAGCACAATTTAATCGATACTCTGTGCAGTTTTTTAATCAGATGTTCTTTATATTTCTGGTGCAGAAAACTCAACAAAATTCTTCATGGTAAAGATTCAAAATTTATAAAGTTTTTTAACACTTGTCCAAATAAAAATTTAGTTGATCCACTAAAAATTAAGGCGTTAAAAAAATGGGAAGCAAAAGAAAACTGAAAAAGGTGTATCAGAATAAACCATCAGTTTGAATGACCAATGGTGGTTCATTATATTAAGCAGCCTATTGTCAGGTTCTTGTGTTTCATGTGTGATAGATATTATTTCCAGAAAATTTATTTGATGTTTTGCTCTTATACTTTTGGTCTTATTTCATTCTCGCTTTATAAGTCTTCTTTCGTTCATTGCATATAAAACCCATAGTAAGTTATTATATAAGGTGCAAAAGTATTAACTGTTAAGATCTACATTCATGATCTACATTTTTGTACATTTAGTATATTTTAGTATTTAAAATCTTTGCATTTATAATAAAACAGCTAGAGTTACATAAGGTTTTTTTAAATTATTATCCCATTATTGGAACTATTACTCAAAGAAATAGGTAAATATACCGTTTTTTTATATTCTGACGAGAACGTACTACCCTTTAAGTATAAATTCTTAACTTAAAGGCTCAAACACCGAAATGTGGGAATTAAAAAATGCACTATTTGAGATAACACGTCTAACTTTATAGAATAAGGAAACTTAAAAAGTTTAGGCGGTGTCTGACCATAATTAATTTAATCGACTACAGTGGCGGCTCCTTCTTAGGGTCAATTGGTCAATGACCCCCCTTAAATAATCTCATAAAAATACCAATTTTATTATAAATATCTTTTATCTAAAACTTCATTGTGAATTATAAAATTCTCTAAGCAGTCTGCATTGGCAAAACAAATAAATATATTATCGCGCCTCGCGCGCATCACAAGCCCCTCGGCTGGGCCGTATTTTAAATTGTCCCTATACAGTTCTTATGGCTTATGGAGAAATGCATGTAAAATAGAACAAAGAAGGCAGATTAGCATTTCGTGAGCGGGAGTGAGAGTCACCTTTCAGTCCTATATCGCTAACGTAGTCGACGGCCCGACTGGATGAATGTTTTATTGTTTTGTTTTAGTTAGTTACTGTTTGCCGCCCGCACGAAATAATTGCCTTAAAATCTGCTGGAACATTAAATTATGAACGGCGGCTTGAGAAAAAGGAAAGTGGTCGACCAAAACCAAATATGAATTTAAAACAAACAACAAAGGATAGGGGTAAAGATATTCAAAGATATTTTAAAGAATCAATGTACAATTTGTGTGATTGGATTTGTGGCTGCAGTGTGAGAAATGCATTTTTTTGCTACCCGTATTTATTGTTTTCGAATGACGCTGTATGGGCGAAAAATGGAGTAACTGACATTAAGCATTTAAAAGTGAAAATTACAAAGCATGCTTCTTCCACTACTCATATAAATTCATCAATGAGTTACGCAAGTTTAGGACGTGTTAACATAAGACAGCAACTTGATAGTGTATATCGTAAATCTGTGCATGACTTTAATGAATCAGTTTCTAAAAATAGGTATATTTTAAACAAACTAATCGACTGTGTAAAATTTTGCGGAGTTTTCGAAATTGCATTGCGCGATCATGACGAAAGTATCGGCTCCAATAATCCTGGAATTTTTCTGGGCCTTATCGATTTTGTTTCTGAACTGGATTTAATGTTTAAAGAACATATTGAAAAAAGTACAGTATTTAAAGGCACATGAAAAACAATTCAGAACGATATTTTAGAATCAATGTTAGCCATTGTACATACTCATATAATTAAGGAGATTGGCCAGACAAATTTTGTGGCAATTCAAGTAGATGAGACCACAGACAGCTCCAATAAAACGCAGATGATTGTCATATTGTGATATGTATTAACTGATATTGTACATGAAAGATTTTGGAAATTTGTTAACCCTCCAGGTGCCACAGCACAACACTTAACTAATGTAATATTGGAAGAACTTCAATTATCAAAAATTAATGAAGCACCTGAAAAATTATTTGCCCAAAGTTACGATGGTGCATCAGTCATGAGCGGTAAACTGGGAGGAGTACAAACAAAAATTAAAGAAATATACCCAAATGCACACTTTATTTACTGCTCTGCCCATCAACTTAATCTTATCCTGCAAAAAGCGGCGAGTCAACATAAACCGATAAAAATATTTTTTGCAAATTTACACGCTTTTTCGTCCTTTTTCGGCCGATCTCCAAAACGTACGATGGTTCTGGATAGAGTGGTTTCGATAACCTGTTTATACCCTTTTTCCTATATTTTTATTTAAAATATTTACTCTAATAAAAAGGCAAAGTTAATATTCGGAAAACGATTTAAGCATTTAAAGTTATTTTTACCCGCTTAATAGGATAAATATCTCGGTAAATATTATTGAGTTTTATCTAAGTCTGTATTTTTTAATCTAAAATATAAATGCTAAAAGATCTTTCAAATACTTTAAAAAATCAATAGTTTGATTTGTTTTTTTTTCTATTAGAGTAAACTATAAGTTTTCAAACCAAAATGACCCCCCTGAAGATTGACCCACGAGCCGCCACTGATCGACTATATATAGTTTGCAGAGCACTGCGTAAAGTATAGGGCATACTTTGCTTTGAACCATCCTGTACAATATTGTCGGTTTTACTTTTTCTTTTTTGCAGTATTACTTTCATGGCAGCCAAATTTTGAAAAAATAGGGTCAGGTGGGATACAAAACCTAATATTAGGATCTACCATTTACCATATTTTTGATTTAAAATAGATGTCTTTATTTTCCACAAAAATTCAAGTTTTTGGGAAAATGTCGACAAAATTTGTTAAAAGGTATATCTTAAATGGTTTTGTATTTCAACGAACCATATTTTCAAATTTGGCGCAATTTCCAAATACTGCGGAGAAATTAATAGGTATATGCCTACTCCGTTAGATGGCGCCACCCTCGCTACTGCAGAAAACTTCTAACCAAGTTGTTTTAATCAAGTACGGAACATATCCGAAGGATGTCGCTGAAACTAACTTTAAATGACGAGCATTGCTGTTTCCCTTATATTATAGGTGTTATGTGCACATTTTTTCCCGTCTCGCGTTTCCGCTGGTGCTGGTGATACCCAAGGCTAAAGGTGATGTTACATGCATACGTCATCCGTCATCCGTCATACAAAATTTTATCGGATAGTTTTCCCTTCTGTTACATGGACGCGTCACTTTCGTATGATTGACAATATTGACATTGACATTTCACTGGTGGTGCTTGTTTACTGGTTACTGTTTGTTTATTTATTTTTGTTTTTACTTATCGTAATAATACCAAAAGCCTTTATAATTTTGTTATATTATGTTCTTTGGCCATTATTAAATCAAATATGAAAGAGAAAGAATGCAGCACATCTTCGCCCGGAGATTCTGAGTCTGAAATTCAGCCGGTACAGGTAAGGTATTTATTATAACCTGTTAACCATTGTTTTTATGTCAATTCAAACTTAAATTAAATATTTGTATGTTTTTTACTTACAGAATGAAATACAAACCACTACAGTTGAAGAATTTTTGATCTGCTCTTGTCCAGAATCGGCCAGCTCTGTGGGATTCCCGGTTACCATTGAAAGAAAGATCGAAGTCTATAAGGGACCAGTTATGGATGGAGATTTACGAGGAGTTTGGTAGCAATTCAGTTTTCTTTGGAATATTTAATGAAAAAATGGAGAACGCTACGGGACACTTATGTTAGGATTACAAATGAATATACACCAAGTGGTTCCGGAGCAAGCAAAAGAAGAAAATGGGAGCATCTTGATTCAATGTCGTTTTGAGCGACACAATCAAATATAAAACTACTATTTCAAATATAGATCTCCCTACCACTTCAAGAAGTCAAAGTAGCAGCAGTACAACTCCACCATTACTATCTCCCACAAGTGAGCAACCATCCAGAACCCCAAAAGGTGACAAAGTTGAAGATGCAATTATTGGGGTGCTTAGCAAAATTAATTGTCCTCCCCCTCCGTCTGAGACTATCCCCAAAAACCCTTTAAATCCAATTTGTATTCGAATATCAGAACTCCTGGAGCATGTTCCACAACAAGAAAGGGTGTTGTTAGAAATTAAGTTACTTCAAGTAGCTTATGAAGGTGCACAGATTTGTCCCCTAAATAGTTATAAGCAGTAATAGTTAATAGGCTTTAGCGAATGTTACACCACTGAAAGAGTAGAATGTGTGTACTACATTTTACAAAAATATGTATGTCCAGGATAAATAAAAGAACAAGTGATAATAATTATTACCATTATATAAAGTGCTGTTTAATAAAGATAAAGAATTTTATAATAGATTATTATTATTTTGCCCATTGAAATGGTACAGCTCCTTCATTGCAGAAGAATGTAGCTAATTTATTCCTCATTATATCTGCTGTCCGTCCATACATATTAGTACTAGTTCTTTTGATATTGGGAAGATTCGAGGTAGCATAGTTACGCCATTCCCCGTCAATTTGTTGCCCTTCAATATCTTCTCTATCCACAAGAGTCGGAGACACATATTTTTTCTCTGCACCAATTAAAAAGTTATGAAGACAAACAGTGGCCTTAACAATGCTACGAACAGTTTCTTCTTGGGCAATGATTGGTTTTCGATAAACTCTCCATTTTGCTGACAATATACCGAAAGCATTTTCTACAACCCTTCTTCCTCTAGACAACCTGTAAACACAATATTGTATGTTTAGAAATGCCAAATTAAAAAGCAAAATATGTTTACCTACCTATAATTAAAAATCCTTTTAATCTGAGGTAAAAATCGGCCTGGATATGGACGCATTAGACATGTGGATAAAGGAAAAGCTTCATCCCCACAAATGTAAAAATTAACTTCATCACCATTGTCAATTAATGCACATGGTGGAGGAAAATTTAGATTGTTTGTTGCAATTAATCTGCCCATATTACTATTTTTGAATATTCCTCCATCACTATGGCGACCCTCTGCTCCTATGTCAACCATTATAAATTTATAATTGGCATCACACAAAGCCATTAGTACAATACTGTGTGAACCTTTATAATTGTAGTATGTTGAGCCTGATTTTGGAGGTGCCTAAAATTTAATGCAATACTTTATACCTAGGTATTTAGGTATAGTCCAGTTCAAAGATATTTCATAATGGTCAGCCGTCAAAACACCAGCATTCCACCTGCCAAACAATGTCATCCACCTGCTATTTACATTGTTTGACAAGTAAAATGCTGGTGTTTTGACGGGTGACAATTCTAATATATCGTTGCACTGGACTTTATACTATACATACAAGATTGAAAGAAAGGAAATCCATCTTTGTGAATTAAAAGTGTATGATCAGTATGACTGTAAAATGCTGTGCCTGTTTTTTAATATACTGTACTGATTTATATGAGCAAATTTCAAATTAATGTTACACTGAAAACATACTTGAATTATAACATGTTTCCCGTCTATGGCGCCCACACAATGTGGTAATTGCCATTTTTCGCTAAAGCCTTCTGCAATATTTCTCCAAGTATCTTCATCTGGTTTTGGTAACACTTTTTCGTGCAAACATTCCCAAATAGCATCACATGTTTCCCTTATAATTTGTGAAATAGTAGAATGAGCAATCCGAAAGGAAAATGAAATTGATGTCATACTGTCTCCAGTAGCAAGATACCTAAAAGTATGAGTTGCAAATGAACTTTGTAAAGTAATAAGGTTATCCATGTTTTTTTCCATCAATGGAACCAGCATTGAGCATGTCATCTTTATTTATAAAACTTAAATATAGGTGATACCGCTATTTATGCCAGCTATCAAAAGAAAAAAATACATGACTGTTGACTAACTGAATTTGTCACCTTAAAGTAACTGCAAGTCGCTCGCCAGGTGATATTGGTTCTCGAACACAATAGTGCTTTTGTAATTTGTGTTCGATCATTCCTAACAGTAGACGAAATGTATCATTTGTCATCCTAAGATAGTTCATATATTTTTCATTATCTGTTAATTTCATTTCTTCCAACAAATTCCAATAGTCTCCTTGCACTTTCCTATTTTTAAAGATGTCCCTGACCCAAAATCGCCTTTTTCTTTGCTGCTTGGCCCGGCGTTTTCTTCTAATAAGGATTAACGATAAAAGAAGAACTGTATTCACTTTGCGAATGTATTCTTGTCTAGAAGTTTGCATTTTAAAACACAACACCTGATACAAGGGGACTAATAGTAAGTAAGAATCCCACAGAACACCTGAACCGAAAAAGTAAACAGTGAAAAGTAGGGTTAAAAATGGAACGACAACGGATAAAAGTTAAATCGATTTTAAGATTCTCCGTTATCGGAAAAGTTTAAAACAAGACGGATGTGTTTTGTCACGGTATTATTTTGAACCAATAGGAGGCGTGATTTTTCGACGTGGCGACGGATGGCGGATGCATGTAACAGAGCCTTTAGGCGCCTATCTTTTGTTTATGCGGTCGCATCAGAGTGCTTTGGTTTGTAAGGCGCGGAGCATGGGAATCGACTGTCGGGACGTCTTCTTCTTTATAGTACTGTCTTTTAATTTGGCTAGCCTTTCAGGCTCTTGCCTATTTTTTGAGTGCTAAAAGGTCTTTAGCTAGTATGATTTGTACTTTCTATTTTTTTTTTTTTAAGTTGAAAGTCTCCGTATGGAGCTGTGAGGGGGGAAGGATTATCTGTGGGAGTGGTTCGGGGGGGGGGGGGTGAGGGGAGGATGCCGTAGCATTTGATGGCCCAAGTTAGAGGCCGCACTGATTTTTGTTTTTAAATGTTTTTATAATGCTTTTTTTTTTTTTTTTTTTTTTTTTAACTCACTTAAAATAAATTTTTATATGTTTTTTCTCTTCTATTTTGGAGAAGGAATTTTTTAATTTTCGTGTTAGGACAGTCTTCTAGTTTTAGTTTAAATTTAGCATGTTTTTTTTTAATGAATTCGTCGATGGTTTCAATTTTTAGGTCTCTATGAATGTCTTGATTTCTAAAAAACCAAGGAGCATTGATTATATTTCGAAGTATTTTGTTTTGGAAGGTTTGAAGTTTCTTTTTATATGACTTTGCCACATTTATGAGAATTACAGAACCATACAAAAGTTTGGGCCTCAGGATTTGTTTGTATATTAGGAGTTTGTTTTTTACGTTCAGGTTACTTTTTTTACTTATGAGGGGGTGAAGCTTTTGAGCGTAGCCAATGCAAGTCCCTACTGTTTTTTTGATATGGTGGTCGAAATTTCCTAAGGAGTCCAAATGGATTCCTAGGTATTTCACTGATTTGGTCCACGGGATTTTTATGTTGTTTAGTTTGATTTCTTCGGTTGGTCTAGTTCGTTTTCTGGTAATCATTATCGCTTGAGTATTAGCTTCATTTATTTTTATTCGCCATTTTTCTGTCCAGTTTTTTATTTGGTCTAGGTGTTTTTGTAGGTTTTTGGTTATTGAATTTTGTGATTTGTGTGTTGCGAAAATGCAAGTATCGTCTGCGTATAATGCTAACTGTGATCGGGGGTAGTAGTGGGGAATGTCGGCTTGATACAGATTAAAAAGGAGAGGCGATAGAGGAGATCCCTGTGGCACTCCTGCTGTTATTTTACGTGGGGTCGATTTTGTGTCATTTATTGATACGTGGTCCAAGAGTTTATTCTCAATCGACATCTTGCTCCTTCGACCCAGAAAAGAGTAAAGTTTCTGTACCAAGCCATTGCATTGATTAAGCTGCCTTTTGATGTGAAAACTGAAATTGTTTTTGTTGTCAAAAAAGACCCCTAGGTAGCGAATCTCGCTCTTCCAGGGAACCTTTGTGCCCAATACCACCAAGTTTGGAATGTCACGATCTCTTTTTTTTGTAATTAAAATTGCCTCCGTCTTGTCTTCATTGATCTTTATCTTCCATGTTTTTGCCCATAAGCAGAGTTTATCTATGTGGCTCTGTATATAAGCATTTATCTGGTCCAGGTATTTGCAACTGGCGAAAACACAGGTGTCATCAGCAAAAAGTGCTAACTGTGAATAATGATCATTCTTCGGTATGTCCGCCTGGTAAATATTAAATAGTGTTGGGGAGAGTGGGGAGCCCTGGGGCACCCCTGCTCTCGCTTCTCTATATGGTAGACTTTTATCGCCAATTTTGGCGGTAAAAGCTCTACCTTTTAAATAGTTTTGGATTAATTTTACCATTCCGGCGGACACACTGAATTTTACCATTTTGTATATCAATCCGCCATGCCACACCCGGTCGAAAGCTTTCTCGATGTCGAGTGTGATCATGGCGGTTGAGTATTTAGCATTGAATGAGTCCACAAGACTTTGTTGGATTCTCGCCAGTTGCATCTCTGTTGAGTGACCCTGCACAAAGCCATGCTGTTCTTTGGGGATTATTTTTAATCTTTCCGTTTCCTCTCTCAGCCTGTTTAGTACCGCTTTCTCAAAAATTTTTCCAATTATTGGTAACAGACTGATGGGTCGATAACTCTCTGGTTTTGCTAAGTTTTTCCCCTGTTTTGGTATCATTGTTACTATTGCCCTTTTCCAAGCTTCAGGAAAATGGCACAGGTTAAGACATTGGTTGTATATTATTAGTAAATCCATTATTGTGTTGTCAGGTAGCTTTTTTAACATTTTATTATTTATGTCATCATAACCTGGTGCTTTTCTGTTTAGCTGTAATGCTATAAGTTCTTTTATTTCATGTAATTTAATTTTTTTAGGGCTTATTATATTCTGTGGTATTTTTTCTTCTATTATTTTATATGTATTTTTAATTTCTTCTTCTAGTGCTGGATTTTCAGGTCCTTCATTTAAGTTAAATTGTTTTTCTAGTGATTTGTTGAATGCCTCGACTTTTTCTAAGTCCGAGTACACTAGAGTTCCATCTTCTGTTTGTATGGGCGGAAAATTTATTTTTGTTTCCCCTTTCAGTATCTTTGAAACCCTCCAAAAGTTTTTATGGTTTTCGTCATTGTTATTTAATTCTTGTAAAAAGTTATTCCATTTTTCGTTTCTAAAATCATATACTTCATTTTTTATTGTTTTGGTTAGACTGTTTGCTATTTTTTTTGTATCTGGGTCTTTGTATAACCTTGCCTGTTTATTTAATCTATTTCTTATTTTAATCAAGTTTTTGATTCTCATTGGGAAAACCAGGGGGTGAGAGTTTGGGATAGGGATTTTAGTTGTTGCTTTTTCATAAGCTGATTTTATTGTATTTGTTAAATTAACAACTTGAGTGTTAATTTCCTCTGTGGATTGTGGAGTTGGGATGGGTTTAGTATTTTGAAGAATTTCTGTGAAATATTGCCAATTTGTTACATTTTTTTCAGGTAGAGGATTTTTTTTTAAAAGATTGAGCTATTGTTATAAGTATTGGAGTATGGTCTGAGGAACTTAAGGAATCCAGGTTTTCAACAGCAATGTTATGGCCAAGGTTTTTTGTTACTGCTATATCTAGTATGTCAGGTGTTAAATAATGATAATGAGTTGGCTCTTTTGGAGCTGCTACCTGTATAGTGCTTTCATAAATGTAATTTTCTAATTTTATACTGACTGCTGGATAATCTTAACTGACAGCAAACAACTATTCTATAGGATTATATACTAGATGTGTGCAGCGATGTGGAAAGGAAAGTCATCCGTGAGAAGAGTTGGGAAGGAGGACACGCCTCTCTCTAGATCCTACACTGTCCTGAGAGTAGAGGCTTCCAGATGTTGGGTATATCGACGCTTGGCTGGCTGAAGATCCCCTGATTCTGTGAAATGAAAGCTGCCTCTATGAACTTCCTCTTCCGCCAGTGCTGTTCCTTATGCAGAATCTTGGCTTCTGACCAGTGGATATTGTGTCCATTATGCCACGCGTGCTCTGCTATTCCGAATTTGGAAACCTCTCCTCTTTGGGTCCAGCTGCGATGTTCCTTCGCTCTGATTTCTAGGGGGCGCTTCGTTTCACCTATGTATGAGTCACCGCACTCACATGGGATCCGGTAGACGCAATTTTTGGTATCCAACATGCCATCTGGTTTGGTCTTTGATACCACGCTTCTGATAGTGGTGCTAGATCTAAAGGCAGTTCTAATATTGTACTTGCTGGCAATGCGTCGGATTTGTTCCGATGTACCCCTAATGTAAGGTATGGGTAGAAGTCTGGTTGTCGTGGTGGCCTCGTCTCTGATTTCATTTGGACGCGTCCTTTGGATGGTCCTACTTATAAGCTTCTTTGGATATCCATTCTGTTGTAGGTCTTTGTAGATGGTATCCACTTCAGTCTTGAGATCCTCGTCGTTTCTACAGATGGTTCGAGCTCTATTGTAGAGGGATCTTATGATGCCTACTTTGGTGGTTGCAGGATGGTTGGACTCATAGTGAAGATACTGGCCCGTGTGTGTTGGTTTTCTATTGGTTCGAGGAACATGCAATAGATGCCTCCCATTGCAAACCCAAACTCTGGCTTCGATATGTGGACGACACCTTTATCATCTGGGACAAAGAGGAAATAGCACTTCAGGAGTTTCTGCTTCACCTCAACAGCTTCAGACCAACAATCAAGTTCACGATGGAGACAGAGAAGGACTCAGCTCTACCTTTCCTAGATGTCCTCGTTAAAAAGGTCGGTGGAAATCTACGAACTTTAGTTTATAGAAAACCAACACACTCGGGCCAGTATCTTCACTATGAGTCCAACCATCCTGCAACCACCAAAGTAGGCATCATAAGATCCCTCTACAATAGAGCTCGAACCATCTGTAGAAACGACGATGACGACAAGTCCGACAAGATGTTTTCACTGTACCATTGTCTACCAGTTTCAAAAACGAACGAAGCGTTTTGGCAATGATAAAATCATTGCCAAAACGCTTATGCTGTTCGTTTTTTATAATCTATACCAGGTGGCTCATTTTAGTCGACGTTTGACTTTTGTTTTGTTTTTTTTAATGACCTTCAAAATACACGTATTATTGCAGTGACGTGGCCCCCTGTGACCTTAGCAACTTTTGTTTAAACTTTGTTTTTTAGGCTTAGCAACAAGGATATTTGCGTGCGACCCTGTATACAGGGTGTTCCACAATCAACGTCACAGGCTATAACTTTTTTATTTTTAAGTATATTTTTTGGTAAATATATTTTAATAGCTATATGATCACTACCCAAAATTACCTAAAAAAACTACCCCCAACAAATTCATTTTTGGGGGATGTATTTGTTGAGGGTAGTTTTTTTAAGTAATTTTGGGTAGGGGGCCTATAGTTATTAATTTTTTTTTTAATTTTTATAGTTAAAAATAAAAAAGTTATAGCCTGTAACGTTGATTGTGGGACACCCTGTATACCAAAAAATAAGAATGCCTTTAGATGTATGATGAGAAAATATCACAAACATTTTGACAACCTTTTCTAATCTGTTTAAAGTTAGGGTAGTTCAAGGCTTACAAAATTCTTTTAAACATTTTTAGATTAATTCTAAATTATATAATTTCCTTTATAATAAATTATTGTATATTATGTATCATTTTAAGTAATTTTTTTTCAGGAAAATTAAATAATAAATGTATTAAAGAAAAACATTGTTTTATTTCCATTTGTCCAATATTGGTGATATGTCGTACACTATTGTTAGTATACACTTTCGTAGATTATTGCAGTAAATTAACTCGTTTAGATATGTAAAATAAAGCTGAAAAGTTTTATTTTTCTTCAGATCAATATCTGATGCTAACACCTAATCAAAAAGGCCCTTTTCTCTATAAGTAACCTTTTTGAGTAGGCGTTTGCTTTAGATATTAGGATTAAATGATAAGATTGTCAGATTAAATGAAATTTGATTTCCCGCCTTAATTTGGCCACGCCTTTCACCTTTTTGATTGCTCCAATTGGGCACGTCAAACTGTCAAGTTACAACAGTTTCCGTTGCCAAGCGAGAGGACGCTAGCTGATTTGTCAGAAGAATTTCTATCAGTTTGTATGCAACCACCACTTCTCTATATATTTGTGTTCTGTGGTGTCTAAATTGTCAACGTCAACTTCACATTTTATTTATTTATTTTTGTTTTGTGTAGTGTTTGGAAAACTAGGAAAAATATATGTTTCTGCTTTTCAATCAAAATCAAATCTTTAAAAGTAAGTACTTGATATTTTAATCAATAAGAAGTAGTGTAAGGATCGGACTTTAATAAAATAATATAAATTTTATAATTTTAGTACTTTCAGCTGGAGGACGTTTATCAACAACCCATACTTAATACAAAGTATCCAGCCTTCTTCATCTCAATTTATGCAATAGACATTTTGGATAAATCCATATTTTTTTAGATATTCTCCAACAACAGAATTCTGAAATAATTGGTAAGTTAATTGTTTATACATTTATCATTAAAATCTTAATTTTTGTTTGTTTGTGTGTTCGAATCTCCTGCACTCAACATAGTAACACCCAATAACTAGTAACATAGAAAATGTAATATATATAGGGTAAACAGTACAGTTATTGGCACTTTAAAAGATACTTTATTTTCTGTATAAAATAATAAATAGTTTTATATTGGGTTTTTTAAATATCTATCATAAATAAATATGTATTGGGAATATATTGAATAATTAAATCGTAAAAGTATGATTAACATAAGATTAGAAAGCAATTTTTATCAAAATATAAATATGTGCAAACATTGTGTTATTGACACTATAAAAAATATCATTGGCACCTCAGGACATAGTGATTGGCACCTGATGTACGGTTTGAGATTTTAATGAAAACTAGGTATACCTACATGGATTTACTTTATTCTTATTTAGATTTTAATATTGAAACCGAAAAGTGCAAGTTTATAAAATCACAAATTTAATATTATTGTATTACAGCTAATTATATAATAAATTCCACTTAGACATATAATTTTGGTATATTACAACAGTCTTATTGCAGCTTACTGGTTTTTATTATTACACTCTTTAATACAGCCATTACATATATTTTTTTGTTTACTATCGGGGGCATATTGTTATGTTTTCTTATACAATGAGGGTGAAATTGTCTAACGCAAATAGCACATTTTATACGAGTCTTTGCTTCCGTTATATTAAAAGTGCAGATATAACAAAGACCGGCAGACACTTTTTTATTCTCAGGAAAATCATTTTTTTCATTTTCAACAAAAACACTTGCATCGTCTTTTTCACTTTGAAATAAGTTCCTCACATGTCCTGGTTTGTTATTTGGGGTATTTAATAGAATATTCGAGATAACATTTATTTTATTTAATACAGGTTTCACAACCTGAGGTTTAAAATTGTCACTAATTTCTGCTGCATTATTTATGATATTTGACTTGGGTTTTTATGAAAGGTTTCCTGTTTTATTTCTAGGATATTTTTTTTTTTACATTTTCCTTCTGTGTAGCCTTTTCAAGTCTTATTTTTTTTCTGTTTTCTTTAGCTTTTGATTGATTGATTTTTTTTTATTTAATTTTTTAAGTTGAATCTTTTTCCATTCCTCCGAAGTCAGCACAAAAGGTAGTTTTTCAGAGTTTCTCTTTCCATTACTTTCCGGGGTGTTTCTGGCCACATAAGATATTTCTTTATTTCTGGAGTTTCTTTTTCAATCAGTGTGGTAACTTGTTTTCCAACTTCACTTTGTTTTATAGATGCTTGATTGATATCTACATTTATTTCCAACTCATTATCAGTTGTGTTTACTTCTTGAGAAAAAATCGATTTTTCCATTAAAACGTTAGATGGAGACGCAGAAAATATAATTGGAATATCCTTCAAACTAAACACCTCAACGTTATCATCATGTTCATTTAAATTACTCACATGATTTTTATTTATTTCTATAGGACTTGTCATTCTAACTTCTATGCTGTCTTTATTTTCATCTGTCTTCTCTAATTCTCTGTAATCCTGAATTTCATTAGATTCTTCCAGTTGCATTTCTTCGGGAACTTCTCTTGATTCCAGTGATACCGCAGTAATATGAGCTGGCATAAACACTTTGTATATATTGTAGAGGGCACATAAATTTTCATCTTCTGGAGGATTATTTAAATTTTGCAAAAAATCTATTTTTGATCCCCAATAATATCCTTGAATTTTAAAAAGGAAAGGTTATATTTTTTACATACATTTTGGGCGATTCTTGTTTATGACTTTTTGACTTTCCCAAGCATTTAGAATAATCTATGGCTGAAGGATCCCAGGGATAAATGCCGCAAGCTCAAAATCCTTGAATCACTACTTCTGGTTTTACCTTCAAAATTGCTTCATTTAAAATAGGAGCGATTTTATTTTTAGTAAGAGATATTGAAGGATTTTCCCTTCTCCAAGCTAAAACTCCTTTTCTCCATAGATCTTTCAATGGTTTAAATGCAGAAACATCTGCAGGTTGGAGAATCCTGGTTGAGTTTGGATACAAAGCTACTAAAATAATTTGTAACCTTGTGCAAAGGTCACTAACTTTGTATGTTAGATGAGTAGTATGTCCATCTACAAATAAAATGATATGGAATTTTGAGTTTTTTTTTTACAAGGTTACTGTAGAAAACATTGGCAATATACTCATAAAAGAGCTCAGCTTTCATCCAACCATTGGGATTGCAGCCTATTCCCCATTCACTTGGAATATTAGTAGTAATGTCAGCTGGCAATCTTTTGTAAGGAAATACCATCATGGGAGGGGTGGTTTCACCTGCAGTCGAAAAAGTGAACAAAACTGTTACCGTTGTTGATCGTTCAATATGTCCATCACATTTATTTCTTTAAAATATTCTTCAATCTTAGCAAACCAGCCCTTTATATCCTGTTCGCTCACTGTAGCACTGGCGGTAGTAACTGGCTCAGGTTGTCTTTCAGTTAAAACTGGATGACGCTTTAAAAAACTTTTGTACCAACCGTCACCTGGATAATTATCCTTAAAAGGGTTTGGCCTAGGATTTTTTTCCAAAAATGCTTTGACACTGGCCTGAAGGTCCTCCTTTCGCTGAGGAAAACCTTTTCGAACACCTTCTGTTACCCATTTAACTAGGACATTCTCTTCTTCCTTTGTCAATACTGCAGAAGGGCCATGACCAGTTTCACAAAATTTTTTACTTAACCGGAACTGTAGGGTGGCATGTGGTATACCAAATTTTTTAGCAGCTGTTTTTTTTTGGTAACCCATTTTTAATTTCTTCTAGAGCTTCTTGCAGGTTTTCTTCATTATAACTTTTGCTATATTTTAGGTCCTCTCTTACTTTAGACATTTTCTATAAAAAAAATACCTAAGTAAGTGAATGAGTATCAGAATAGTATTATATATAGTGAGTGCCGCAAGTAGACAATTCACTTCTATAACTTTTTTTGTTTTAAAATTAACAAATTATGACATTTGGTTTGTCTCTGAAAATTATTTTAATTTTATTAGTTCCCATTAATAAATAAGGGCCAGTATGCTTTTGCCCATTTTTAGAAAATATAAAAAAAATAAATAAAACCTTACTTGTTAGTTCCGGTTAAATAGTAAGTTATAGAAAAGTACTGAATACCTAGGTACCTATTCCATTAAATCTCAATCTAATTTAGTTATATTTGCCAACCTCGATAGTTATTGGCACCCAAAAATACAATAATTGGCATAGTGCCAACAACTGTATTTGGTTTATTTTACTTTATTATGATTTAAATTAAATGTAAATAATTTTAAAAAAATTATCATTAAACACAAAATATATAATAAAGTACAAATCTTAAAAATTTATCTTCAAATCAAATCTTCCATACAGTAATTGGCATCCTAGTAAATAAACGAAAAACGCGAGAAAAATTAGTGCATCATGCATTTTTTAGCACAATAATGTCTGTGTAATTCATATAACTCACATCTACCTTTTTAGTTGTATTACACCTCCTTAAATATCTTATCACAAAGGTGGCAATCACTAAGACTTTAACAATATTTAGCTCAATATCTTAAACACCACAAGACATAGGCTGTTGACTTTCAAAGATGTATTTGAACTGTCAAGCCTGAGGTGTGGAAATTACCACTGGGAAATAAACAATGTTGCCAGATTATATTAAGATTCGAAGGATTTAAAGATTTTTATTTATAATCTTAATAAAACACTATTTGTGAAATGGGTGCCAATAACTACCGGAGTGCCAACAACTGTGCCTGTTACCCTACATGGCCATTCTTTATATTTAGATGTTGATTTTATGTGGGTGGTATCATTATATAATGTAAAAAAATTTTACACACACAAATGTCTTTCGTAAAAATAAACAATGCAATGATTTTGATTTAAATGAGTTTAGAATATTAATAATTTTTAGAT